>NW_001853170.1:0-138126 GCF_000209125.1 Entamoeba dispar SAW760
AGTTATTTCATTTATAGTTCTTTGATTTGTGTTTCTAATTTATTTATGAAAAGAATGTTGTGAATAAATTGATTATTACAAATACAAACAATGATATTACACATTAATTTCTATTAATTTATTCATTCTTCTTATTTATTTTATTATTTACCCTATTCTCATTCATTACACTTTAAAAACTTAATATTGATATTTATTGATAATAAAATGTAAATAATAAATAAATACATAAATTGTATTATTGAATTGATATATTTGATAAGTTAATAATAATAACACAAAAAGAATAAATATGAAAAGAAAATGATGATAAAAATGAAAGAAAGAATAGAAATTGAAATAATTAAATAATTTTATTATACAACTTCATTTATTTTAATTTTAAATAAAATGGTGAATGTAATGATATGAACACATTTATTATTTCATGAAAATGTGAATAAATAATAAGAAAGATAATAAAAATACAATCATGAATAATGAATATCATTATAATTAACTATGAAATAAATAAGAATTAAACACAAAACAATAATTATTTTTATTCAATTATTAATGATAAAATATTTTCAAATAAAATAACAAAATTAAATGAATTAATCATAAATAAATGATACAATGAATTCTTTTTCAAAAGAGAATAATTAAATAAAGAATAAATTAAATAATAATTTGAATATATTTCATTTATATAACAATGAAATATCATATTTATCATTTAATTAATTCATTAAATATTCATTATAATGATTATAAATATAATATTTAAATATCAATGTTTAAATAATTAATATTTATTTCATTATTAACACATTTAATTTAACTATTTTATTCTTTAATATATTCTAATTTTCAACAATAAATATAATAGATATAAATGAAAATAAATTTATTTCTAAATATTAATTCAACATGAAAACTATAAAAATAATTAACACAAAGAAATAAATTAAAAGATTATAAATCTTGAATGAATTCCAACAAATATAAAATAATCAAACACTTCTTGTAATTACAAACATAAATAATACTTTCAAATAACACAATTATAATGAAAAGAAAAGTAATTAATATAATTAACTATCATCAATTAAGAGTTATTTAACAAATATTAAATAAGATAAATAAGAAGATAAATAAAAGATAATAATGAGAAAAGAAGAAAAAGTAATAATAAGAAAAGAATAAATGAAGAGATAGAGAAAATAAGAAGAATATAAGAAAGAAATAGAAAATAAAAAAGAGAAAAGAAATATATAAAAAAGAAAATATTTCATTTGATATACAATTCTATTAAAATAATTATTTTTTCTCTTTTTTGTTGTTATATTGTTAAGAATTATAAAATATATTATTTACCTGTTATAATTTAGTTTTTCTTCATTTATTTTTATTAAAAAATTAAATAATTAATTAAGAAAAATGTTTAATACAATAATTTCATATTTTAATTAAATAAGACCTTAATAATAAATTATAATAATTTATTATTATATCTTATTCTTAATTTTTTATTATAATCTAATAACTTTTCTTGATATTTTTTTATTTATCATCTTCTCTCTTTTTATTATTTATCATTTCTTTTAACTTTATTGTTAAAATATGACAAATTAAACAAATATTATCTTTGTTTTATAACTCTATATTCTATGAAATAATTTTATCATTCTCATCTAATTATTAAATTATTTTCTATATATTCATACATTTCTTTTAATTTTTATCTATTTATTTTATTCATAATTATTATAACACAATTAATAAAAGATGAAAATAATTTATAAGTCAATTTTTCATTAATAATATTATTCATTTTATTTCATTAAATATTTATATTGATTGTTATTTAAAATTGATCAAATAATTTATACAACATAGTTTTAATAATATTTTTCATTTAATAACTTATTTATTATCTATTAATTTACAAGTATTCATCAGATATGATAATCAATCATTGTTTTGTCTTGTTAAATTTAATAATATGAAATAATATTCATAATAAAACTAATATATGATAAAATATATATTATTGGTATTATCTTTTCATTTAAAAACTTCATAATGAAAATAATATATTCATTAAATAATGATTTGAAAATTATAGAAATTGTATATTTGATTATATAATTAAGATAATTAATTAAAATTAGATATATTAAATGATTCAAATTATTAATATTAATAGAAATAATAATGATTAGTATTAATACTTTTTTATATAATGTAAAGAAAAGTTATGAAAAGAATTGATAAATATATTCTCGTTATCTTTATGAAATAAATAAGAAAATCAATTATTTTTAATATAAATAAAATTAATATGAAGAAACAAGTGTTAAATAATGTAATACTTTTAAGAGAGTTAATAATTCTATAAAAATAATAAAAATACAAATAGATATAGAAATATATTAAATTATATTCAAACTAGTTAAATAAACTAAAACAATTGATAACAAGAGGTAATAGTAAATATATTAAGAGAGTGATTAAAAATTTTTGAACATAATAATAAATATCTATGAAATTACTTAAAATAATTAAAAAAATAACAATCAAATAATTATAGAAAGGGAGAAAGTTAAAGTTTACAAAGATGAATTGATGATAATTTAGATAAATTAATTATAAAATGTAAATACTATTGTTCAAATGTATATATTCAACTAGTTTATAAATTAATATTTTAACTTAAATTAAAGTAAAATATATTCAAAGAATAAAAAATCAATTAAAGTAACTTCATATTTTATTCTTTATTCTTCTCATCATTTTATTCTTATTATTCATACTTATTTCTATTATATTTTCATTTTTATTACTTCAGATTTCATTATTGTATGTTAGTTCTTCCATTTTTATATTATTTTGTTCATTCATTTTTGTTTCTTTTAATTATCATATTTTTATCATTTTATCTATATTATTCTATATTAATATATTACTTCTTATTTCAGATATTATTTTAGTTTCATAGAATAGTAAATAATAGAAATCAATTCTGTTAATACTTAATTACTTTTTATTTATTATTTCTTGTTTATTATTTATTATTATTTTATGATTGAATATTTACGGTTGATTATATTTTATTTTGTTTCTTATTTTTGTGTTGATTACTCAATTAGATAACACCATCAAATTCAATCTCCATTCTACAAATCATCTTTAAATAATTAATATCTTCTTGTTTAAATAAATAAATGTTGATAAAATGAAATAAGAACAATAAGAAATAAATAAAAGAATAAACAAATATAATTGATAATCAATTTAAATTATAATTTGAATAAAATAAATAATGAAAATAAAATAATAATATTTAATGAATTTATATTCATATTCTTAACGTCTTTTGAATTATAATCATATTCATTATATTATTATATAATTATCATTGTAATTTCATTTTATATTCTATTCTTATTATTGATGAAGATAATGAAACAAAAATAATTAAGAATAGAAAAGAAGTATAAATAAAAGAAGAAAGTATAGGATTAATGGTTATTATACAATTGTAATTGATAAGTGAATAGAAATAATAAAATATAAAATAAATATAAGAATAAATATTAAAGTATCTTATTAATAAAATTATAAATAAAAACAATACATTTAATTAGAAAAACAAAAAAAGAATGATGAGAATAAAAAGAACAATAAATATAGTTTTTCATCATTAAAGTTTTTATGATTATTTAAATCATTATCTATGTTATTATCTGAATTATCAAAACTATTTATTGTTTTATTTTTGTTATCTATTTCTTTATTATTCTTTCTATTTTCTTATTTATCCGTTGTTTGTTATCTTCTTGTTTTTCTTGATTTTTGATTATTATTATCATCTGGTTTTGTTTTATATATTTTTTCTTGATGTTAGTTATTAACTGATATTTTAGAATGTTATTATCTTCTGTGTGTGATTTTCTTCAATGTTATCATGTGGTATATGTTGTTGTTCATTATATGTTCTCCTTCATGATAATGTATTTGCTGAGTGTTTCATTCTTGTAGTGATTCTATTATTGTTTATTTTTCTCTCTCATCATTTATTTGTGATGTTACTCAATTATTTTGTTCATTTCTCCTTCAATGATAATACTCTCTATTCAGTTTGTATTACAATAAATATTATAAAAGTAATCATTGAATAAGTTCTTCTTGTTAAATATATTCATTTCTTTATTTTATTTTCATTTATAATGAATCAAATTTATTAAATTCATTTAATTTTATTACTTTATTCTACATTTCTATTTTGTAATTCATTAATAAATAAAATGTTTAATGAATAATTATTTCATTTTTGTAAATCCATAAAATCAAAGAAATGATAAATTTAATAAATTCAAATAAATAATAATAAAATTATGTATTATTTAATATAATTATTTATTACAAATTAAATAACATAAAATTGATCAAATATTCATTCTTTTTATTATTATTTGAATTATAATTATTTTTTATTTGTAATTTATTATTTATTACATTTTTTATATTATTTTTCATTACTTATTCTATCTATTTTCATTTTATTATCTTTTCTTTATATTGAGTATTTTTATTCTTTATTTTGATTACTTTATTCTTTTATCTTTTTATTTTCTTATTATTCTTTAATTACTTTACTTTTATTTATTATTCTCTTTTTTATTCTTATTATTGTTTAGTTTTATATTATTATTTTTGATTTGTTGTTTATGTTAATTTCTATTATTCATTTTATAATCTTTATAATTTATTATATATTATTTTCTGTTCCTTAATATTCTATTTTATTTATTAAATCATTCATATTATACTATTAAATTATTTGTTTCCTTTAATGAATTATTTGTGTTTTAGTATACTTATAATTGTAGATAATTTAAATTAAATATTATTTATTATTCATTTCTACATATATCTTTATTTTATTCTTTCTTTGGTTTTATTTTTATTTATTTCATTTATATCTTTATTATATATGATTATATTTATATTCATTTATTCTTATATATTATAACATTTAATTGATATATTATATTATTCATTAATTTTATTTATTTTATTTCTTTCACAATTTATTTTATTTCTGTTATTTTATTTCAATAAAACAATTAGTAATCTTTTGAATTTTCTTATTTCTTTTTATTCATTATTAACTCTTTCATTTCTCTCATTTTATTCTTTTTCTTTATGTGTTTCTTTCTTACCTTTACCATTTTAATACAATAATCATTATTTGTTTTTATTGTTTTTTATTTCTTCATTCACTAAAATATCATATTCTCTTTTTCATTAATTATTATTTGTTCGAATTTCTTCTTTCTATTTATGGTTTTTTATTTATATTTCTTGTATAAATCAGCAAAAGGAGTTACAGAAATAAGAAAGATGAGAATAAAATAACAGAAAAGAATGTAAGAGTAAGAAAAATATGAGAACACCAAGTTTGAAGATGGAAAGTGTAGTGAGATAATGATACAAAAGTAAAGAGACATTATATAATATTTAAAATATTCAAAATGAATGGAAAAGATAAACAATATAATAAAAATGATAGATAAAATGATGAACAATGAATCCATTAATAAAGAATAAATAACAAATGAAGAAGAAACAAGAAAATAAAATGAAAAATAATATAAAAGAAATATTAAAATAAACAAAGAAGAAAATCAAGAATAATAAACAAATATGAGAATATAAGAATAAAGATGAAGAAACAGAAGAAGAAATAATAGAAATGTATCAAAATTGGAAACATTGTGACAAAATATTAATAAAAACATAATATAAAAAGAAAATATAAAATATTATACAACAAATACTATATAATATTGAAAAGATGAAAATAATACTAAAAATTATAGACAATCAGTTTTACATACTATTATATGAAATATATATAAACATAAATTGATGAAGAAAACAATAAAATAATATAAAATCAGTAATAAAATATAATATGATAAATGGATAAATAAAATGAAATTGAAAATTGGATAATACAATAAGACACAATATCATCACTAATATTTGTATTAATATTAAATCTAATAATCAATAAAATAAAAGAATATATAAAATAAATTAAAACAAAAGAAATAATATAAATAAAATAATATAAATATGATTTAAAAATAAAAATAAATAAAGAAGAAGATATAGAAAGTATGACAATAAAAATATAGAATCATATTGAAATATAGAAATAGAGATAAAAGAAAAGTAGAAATAATATACATATGAACATAATAACAGAAGAGAATATAAATAATAAATACCCAGAAATTATAAAAGAAAATAAATTGATGAAAAGAAAAGAATACAAATAACAAAAAAATGAAAAGATTGAAAAATAATAAAAAGAAAGAAATTAGAAACAAACAATAATACATTAATTAAATGTATAAAATATAAATAATTTCACAAATAAGATGCATTATTTGAATGTCATATTCTCAAATGAATGATTAAATAAAATAGAATAATTAAATAGAAAAATCATATTTAAAATTAATTTTAAAAAATAACAGAGTTCACAATGATTATAATTAAATGATATATGATTATAAAATAATTTAATAACAGTAAGAGATATTCATATTAAAAGATTAATTCAAATATATAGAATATAAAAATAAGAAATAATAATAACTTATTGAAAGAATAGAAAGTATTAAAAAAGATGAAAACACATGATTTATATATTAAATAAATATTTAAAAAATAAACAATGAATAAAATATAAAAAGATGATAAAAAATAAATAAAAGATGAGTTTATAGAAATAACATATTATAAAATAGAAGAAGAATAAGAAAATACAAACAAAGAATTTCAATAATTTTATAGAAAATGAAGAGAATAAAGAAAAATAAAGTATATAAATAATATACAATGATACAAGAAAATTGAATTATTACACATAATTAATTCAAAAAATGTATAGGAGTGATAATAAATAAATGAAAAATGATATATTTGAATTAATTTACAACATAAAGGCATTTACAGTGTATATCTGAGAAAATTAGAAAAGAAATAATACAAACATATGATACATTGATAGAACAATATATAAAGAATAAATAAGAATATACAAATAGAACAAATTAGATAAAAATGATTTTTAGAAACAATAAACCAAAAAAATAAAATATAAGAGAACATTAAGGAAAAGAATATAAAAGAGATAATACATTAATATAATAAAGAATTATTAATAAAATCATTTTAAATTCTTTTAATCTTATTCTATTAGTTTATATATTTAAATTTATTCTTTAATTTAAATTACTTCTTTTTTTCTTATTTCTTTCTTATTATTACTATGTTCTTTTTATTATTTTGATAAATCATTCAACTAACTTAGATTATTTGTACTTCATCACTTATATTTTATTCTTCTTATCATCATGTGTTATAATCTGTATTCTTGTATATTCATTTTTGTTATTCTTCATCTCATTTCATTAGTTTAAAATTACTTTAGAATGATAGTGTACTTATCTGTATTGGTATTTTTTCTTCTGATAATTCGTATTTTTATATTCCTAATATTAATTCTATTATCTTTTTGATTCTTCATTTTACTATCTTTCATTTACAACTATAACCTTAATTAAATTCTAATTCATCTTTAATTCACACAACCAATAGCATGAACTATATTCATTTCTCTAAAAACTGATTTCTAAAATGTTCCATTTTTAATATCTTTGCTTTGTTAAATTTTTATTTGAATATTTATTGACTTCTTGCTTCTTTTTTGGTGTTGATTATTTATTCTTTTGTACTGATAATGAATATGTTATAAGAATATATTAGTTTAGAACAATACCTAAAGAACAACTTATTTTTTTCTTTTGTTTACTTTTGTTTTTATCTTTCAATTTACTAGACTTATTGTAAAATAAAAGTAGTATATAAATTAGTTGAATTTCTACTTATCTGTTGTTTCATTTTATTACTTTCTTTTTATAACTTCTAGATTGAATGTTTTATGTTTTGTTTAAATATTGTTTTTATTAAAAATGAACTAAGCGTAATAAAATCATTGAATGAATATATCAAGACAAAATATAATAATGATAATAAAAATGAATAAAATGATGAAATATAATTTATACTCTTGGTTTATATTGAATTCGTTATAATAAACATTTATGTTAATAAATCAAATACTTATTAAAAACAAATAAATTAGAAATGAATAACAATTTACAAGAACATTGAAATTTTTATATATTTAAACTAATAACTGAACTTTTTCATTTTTAAATAATATGAGAAATATTATATCTTGAAAAGAAAGAAGAGATTGAAAGATTCAATTCATAAAATGTACACAATTTATTGTTTATTATTAAAAATGTGAATAATTCAATTTTTTTTTTTTGAAATCTGAGAAAGATTTCATTTTTATATTATTTCTTTTATACTTAATCTTTTCATTTCAATAAATAGAAAAATAAAGTACATTTTAAATATTAAATAAATAATAAATGATCAACTAAATTAATTTTCTTCTCAATATTTAATTATCTTATTTATTAAGAAATCAACACTCAAATTTCTTTCTGTTTAAGTGTTTTATTCTTCATAAATATTCAATACTATCATTTTATAATTACTATTTTATGAATACTTTTATTCATTTAATTAAATTTTTATTTTTAATTGTCATCACTAAATACTTCTCTCTCTTTTTTCTTTTTATTTGATTTCCGTGTTGAATTTGTTCACGGATATTTATTTATTGAATCTTTCATTAATTTCATATAACATGAAATCTTCTTTTAATTCTCTTTTATTTTGTATTTTTTTTCTGTTTTTTTTTACAAACCTTATATTTTCATTAATTTATTCTATTATAACAAACTATAATTATTATTTAGATATGAGACTATCTTTTAAAGATATGAGGTAATAAAATAATTGTTATATATCAATGTTATATATAACATATATATTTTAAATAATTTTACATTTATTTTATCTATTTAATTCACATATATTGGATAATGATAAATCCACATTTATTATGTTATATTTGTTGAGATTCAGTATTAAATGAAGGGTATAGAGTATTTATAATAATACTATAATTACATCATAAATTAATTTTATAAATCAAAACTTGTTATAAACAAAAACAATTA
The DNA here is from genome assembly GCF_000209125.1 of Entamoeba dispar SAW760. Lineage (NCBI taxonomy): Eukaryota > Evosea > Mastigamoebida > Endamoebidae > Entamoeba > Entamoeba dispar. The sequence goes on from NW_001853170.1 coordinate 9,165, forward strand.
GTACATCACTTAAAACACATTCATATGTTTGAAATAATTCAAATACTGATGGTTATTTATGAATCATTCAAGATTTAACATAATAAAAACAATATATCTAAATATTCTGGATTTAGTTTGATATGATAATCATATGTAAGTGTTAATCAAACTATTTTTTAATGTTCTCAATTAATTAAAAATATGAATACATTCATTTATCTTGTTGGTTTCTCTCACTCAAAAATATCATAAAATTCTAAAACACTTTTCTATATACATCCTTATCATATTTTATTTAACTTTTCTTTTTGAAAAAATCACTCTAACAATCACATTTTCAACTTAAATAAATTTTTCATTCTTGTTTTATTTTTTTTTTCATAGAAATTTGATTTAATTACAATACTTATAACCATTTCATTTATATAAGAATGATATTAATTGCTATAGTTAATCAGTTTCAATAGTATATCATTTTATTAATATCTCAATTCGTTTTTATCTTTCTTAATACTTATTATTCTTTATAAAGTCATAGTATTTCTCAGTACTACTACTCATTTTAAAATTGTTAAGTTAACAGAATATCTATAATGAACATACATTGATATCTTTGTTAACTGTTGAATATGTCTTTGTATACAATAAATAGAAGTGAGAATGATTAATTCATAAATAAATTATATTCTTTTATTTTCTTTCATTTTATAACAGTATAAATATAAAATAATGAGTAAATCAAATTACTTGATAATACTCATTAGTTTAATATTTACTTTGTAATAATGATTATTTAATCAAACTATTATTTCTATGTAATATTTTTAAATATTCAAACTTCTTTTATCATAATTTCTTCTTATTTTATATTCTGTAATTATTCTTATTCTTTTTGATGATATTCTTTGTATCATAAAATACATTTTAATAATGAACCATTAATAATAAATTACATTCATATATTTTATATAATTTAATACATTTATAATGTCTTCTTCTTGTTAGTAAAAATTGAATTGTGTTTTTATTAATAATAATTTATGAAACCATGATTTCATTGACTAATTATTTTTATAGTTAGATATTAAGTATATTTAATATTAAATAAATAAAATACAAAATGAAACATTAGTAATGTATTTAAATAATATTTGAATATTTATTAATTATTATATTGATTTATAAGATTATTTTAATATAAATATAGATACTAATAAAAGAGTTTTTAATAGAGTGTAATTATTTATGAATTAATAAATGAACTTTATCATTTTATTACAAATTATTTCATCAGCTAACACAACAAATAATGATTTTCATTATAAATAAATGAAAATAGAAAATAATTAACAAGTAAATTGTAACAACTATAAAATCTTTTATTTATTATGTATTAAATAATTTTTATGAAAAGTTGTAAGAAAAACAATCTAATTTATTTGTAAGATAAATGTAATAATCATTTGAAGTTTCTTTATCAAATAACTTATTCATTAAATACATTTATCTTCAATTATTACATATACTTTATGAATCATATTGAAAAATGAAATATTTCATTAAATTTAAATTAATAAATAGAACAAACAAAATAACTTATAAGAACATTTAAAAACAGAATAATTAAATGATATAAACATGAAAAAAGAAGAATAAATATATTAAAATAATATTCTCATTATTATCATGATATTATACTTTATTTCATTTAAACTCTATTCAATATATTATTTCATTAAATATAACTAAATTATTTAAAATATCATTATTGTTAAATCATAAACTTATACAATATCATATGTTTATTAATATTATAATAAAATTATATTGATTTCAATTCATACTGATTACATTTTAATCATAACATATTATAATTTAATATATGAAGAATAACAATAAAATTCTAATTCTTAAATTCATCTAACAAACTATTACAACAAAGTTATTTATCATTGTAAATAGTATCATTCTATCAATAATAGAAATGAATATATAAAATAACTAAGAAAAGAATTAACAATTACAAAATTCAAACAAATATTTGAAGATTAATAAAATATTATTCATATCTATATGAATTAAATAATTCAAATATTATTAAGTAAATACAAAAAATGATTAGTTTTTTTTTGGAATACAATAAGGAATAAACAATAAATAATGAAAAATCTGATAAATAAAACATTATTAAATAGAAATTAAATTGGATAAATTTTATTCATTAAAACCAATTAATTAATATTATTAAATCTGGTTGTTCAATTGTTAAAGTTATAAAATGAACAAAATAAATATTTATTATTCAATATTTAATGATTAGAAATAATGTAAATTAGATCAAATTCATATGATATAATGTATAATTGAAGTATAAAATAATAAATGATCATTATTCATTGAGAAAAATGATAAAATAAAAATAAATGTTTTTAAAAATATTTGATAAATATTAAAACAAGAAATTAATCAAATAATGATAATTAAAATATTAATTCAAACAATTAAAATATTTAAATAATTATTATATCTTATATTTATTATGAATAATCTCAGTACAATATTTTATTTATTACATAATTTGATATCTAATATCTTTATTATAATTTCATATTTCAATAAAAAAAAAATATAATAACCATTTTATTTCATTTTTGTTTTATTCTCATATTCATTTAATATTCTTCTTTTCATTTATAATATCTTTTGTTATTCATCAACAATAATTATCTTTCACTTCTTAGATATTCTTTAATGAATTTCAAAGAATAAGAAATAATAACGAATTCATTATAATAATTAGTAATGTTAAAAGATATAAGAAGAACAGGATAAGTAATAAAAAGGGTGTAGTTAAAATAGGGATAATGAAGAAATCCCAAGAATTAAAAAGATGAAAAAGAAAAGTTTTTAAAAAGAAAAAAAAAGAGAAAAAAAAAAGAAAAAGAATAAAAAGTTTAAATAAAAATATTTCATGTCATCAACAGATTGGCAGGCAAAGTTAAATGGTTTTATTGATGATTTAATAGAGTGTAAGTTTGTTTTTTTTTTTAAAGAAAAGGAAGAAGAAAAATAAAAGACTTAAGAAAAATAGAACAAAAGAACAAAGAGAATTAAAGGCTGAAGGATTAAAAAGTTTTTTTATGACTATGTCAAGTGAATTTCATGGAGAAGCTGATTCAACATTTATTGAAATAATTAAATATTGTTTTAAAGAAAGATTACAAAATAATACAATAACAGGAGAAGAAACAACAATAAAAGTACAAATGGGAATGTTAAGGGTAATTGATATTATATTAAAAAGTGATTTTGGGGAAATATTCTGTAAAGAAGTATGTAAAGATGCATTAAATCAATTAATTAAAACAAAAGATAAAGAAATTATGAAAAAAACAGCAAAATATATTGGAAAAATTATAAGATATAATCTTCATGATTATATTGAACAAGAATTAAAATATATTTCAGTTTCAGTTGGAAATAATCCAAAAATTGGAATGGGAACAATAAATAATAGTAATAATAATAATTATTATTATGAAGAATTAAGTGTATTAGCAAAAGTAATGGTATTAAGAGAAATAATTGTTAATGCACCATCAACATGTTATACATCTAAAAAAGATATAGTTTCAATTATTACAGAAGGATTTAAAGAAACAGATTATGAAACTAGAAAACAAGCAAATATAGCATTAGATGAATATTTAAAAAATGAAAAAGATAAAATAAGATTTGAATATTTATATGCATCAGCATTAAATGATTTTAAAAGAGGAAATCTTACAGAAATTAATGAAGAAACAAATCATGGAGTTGTATTAATGAGAATTACTATTTTAAAAAATTTTAAAGAAAATAGTGATAAAATTAATTATTATGAAGTACTTTCAGATTTATTATATTTAATATTAAATTGTAAATCAGAAATAATAAGAAATAGTTCAATTCTTTCACTTAGTGATATGTGTAAAATTGATCCAGAAAAATTTAATCCAAAAGAAGCACCAATAGGATTTACAAAAGAAGGATTTATTTGTAAAACAGAAAAAAGAAATAGTAGAATGATAGGAAGAAGAACAGGAGGTACAAGTAATTCTAAAGAAATGAAAATGTTTATAGGATTAAATGAAAATGATAAAAAATTTATTTCAAAAGAAATACCATCATTTTATAATGTTATGAAAGCACTTTTAATATGTTTTAGAAATGGAATAGAAAAACCAAGTGTACTTAAAGTTATGGGAGATTTTTGTGAATATATTCCAAATCAAATAAAAAAATATTTTACAATAGAAGGATTAAATTTAATTAATAAAACAGAATTTGAATCAATAAAAAAATTAAAAAATGAAAAAGAAAGAAAAAATATGGTATATGGAATTTTTTATTGTCTTAGTAAAATTATTAAATATTTAAAAGGAGAAGAAGAAAAAAATAATGGAGAAGGAATTGAAAAAGGAATAGAAGAAACAAAAGAATCAAATAATAAATCAAATGAAATTTATACAATATTTTATAAAGTATATTCAGATATTCATGAATGTGGATTTAATCCATATCTTGTTGAATTACTTAAAACATTATTTGAATCATTTCCACAAACAAAAAAACAATATCAAGATATTTTAATTAAAATGATTAGATCAGTTTTATTTCCTGATCATACAAGACCAGTAACAGTAATTCCAATTATAGAATTTAATCCACATGAATTAACAATTTTAGCACTTCAAACATTATATTCATTTGAATTTGAAGAAGAAGTATCACAAAATATTATTCCATTAATTAAAGAAACTATTCTTCAATTTATTGATAGTGAAGATATTGAAATAAGAAAAGAAGTAGCATGTTTAGGAAAAGTACTTTTACCAAAAAATTGTAAAGAAAAAGATATTCATAGATATGATATTGGACAAGTAGTACAAATATTATTAACACATGGACTTAATGATTTAGATAGTAGAATTAGATATTCTATTATGTCAAATTTTGATGAAAGATTTGATTATTATTTATCACAAGCAATGAATATTCAAAAATTATTTATTGGAATGAATGATGAAAGTTTTAAAGTAAGAGAACAAGTTATTTGTGTTATTTGTAGATTAACATCATATAATTATATGTATATTATACCATCATTTAGAAAAATTGTAATTCAACTTGTTTCACAATTAAGACATGGAGTTGAAATATTAAGTGTAGAAGAATCAACAATATTAATAGGAGATGTTATTAAAACAAGTGGATCATTAATTTTACCATATAGTGAATCAATTATTGAAGTACTTATGCCAAAATTAACAGATGAAATTCTTATAAATTCAACAACATTAAAAAGAAATTTACTTATTGCAATAACAGAATTAATTATTCTTGGAAATATTGAAGAAAAATATATTCATCAAACATTAGATGCTATTGTATCTATTTTACATCAAAAAGGAACATCAAATCAAAAAACAGAATTAAGATTAACAGCATTAGAAAGTATTATTAAATTAGTTAGAAATACAGAAGTTGCAATAGGATTATATCAACAATATTCAGAAATGGTAGAAATATTAATGGAAATAATGATTAATGAAAGATCACCACAAATTAAAACAACAATGGTTAGTGTTATTGGAGTATTAGGAGCATTAGATCCACTTCAATATAGACAACATACAAATTCAGAAATAGTTGAAGTTGAAGTTGAAGAAAATATAGAAATTCAAATTCCTATTTTATCAAAAGAACCAGATGAATATTATGCATGGACAATTATTTCTACATTAACAAAATTATTAAAAGATAATACAATGATGTCAATTCATATATCATGTATTAATACAATAGGAAATATATTAAAAATGATGAATAAAAATCAACATCAATTATTTTATCCACTTGTTTCATATATATTTTCAACATATGTTAAAGTATTTAAAACATGTACAACAAGTATAAGACCAGATGTTATTAAAGGAATAGGAACAATTTTACCATTAGGAGATAAAACAATAAGAGATACATATTTACCAAAATTAATAGAATTAATAAAAAAATATTGGGATGGAAATATACTTGGAGAAGCATGTGCATTTTGTCATGAAGCAGCATTAAGTATTAAAGATGAATTTAAACAATATCTTCCAACAATTATTCCAATATTACTTAGTGAATTAACAAAAATAAAATATAGTAAAAAAGAAGATGATAGTAAAGTAAAAGCACCAATGATATTAAAATGTTTTTTAACATTTGCAGAAAGATTAAATATAGATGATAGTTTATATATAATTATACCAGTATTTTTAGAATTACTTGGAGAACAAGTTAGTGTTGGATTAAGACAAAGTATATTACAATATATTTTTAGATTTTTTACATGTGTTAATATAGGAGAATATGCAGGAAGAATTATATTTACAACATCAAGACTTATTGGAAATGAAGAATTAAGTGATAGTGTAGTTATGGGATTATCAACATTAGCAACAAAATTAGGAACACAATATTTTGTATTTCATCCAGTTGTTAGAGCAGCAATTGTAGAACATCCATGTAAATCAGGAATAGTATTAGAAGAAAGTATTGAAAAAATTAGAAAAAGTATTTCAATAAATAGTAAAGGAGGAAATGGAGGAATAAATGGAGGAAGAGGAAGTGGAGAACAAACAAGAATAATAAGTGGAAGTGAAGAAGAAAAAGAAAATAATAAAAATGAAGAAAAAAAGAAAGAAAATTATAGAAAAATTACAGCAGTATGGGATTCATGTACACAAAGATCAAAAAAAGAAGAATGGAGTGATTGGGTAGAAAAAATATCATTAGTATTTTTAAAATCAAATCCATCAAGAATATTAAGTAAATGTGAAGATATTGCTAATAATAGTAATTCAACAGTTGCAAGAGATTTATTTAATTGTACATTTTATTCAGTTTATATTGCACAAGATCAAAAACAAAGAAATGAATTAATTCAAAAAATGAGAATTGCAATTAAACAACCAACAATTACACATGAAGCAGTATCATTAATATTAAATTTAGCAGAATTTCTTGAACATGAAGGACTTATTGAACCAATGATAGAATTTGGAGATAAAGCAAAAACAATTGGAGCATATGCAAAAGCACTTCATTATAAAGAAATAGAATTTAAAGGACTTAAAAATAAAGAAAATCAAATAAGAAGAAATACACTTGGAGAAGAAGAAACAACAGAAAAACAAGCAATATTTGAAGAATTAATTGGACTTAATAATCAATTACAAAGACAAGATGCAGCAAATGGATTAATTCAAATGGCAGAAAAACAAAATGAAATGAAATTAAATTCTACATGGTATGCAAAATTAGGAATGTGGCATAAAGCATTAAATAAATTAGAAGAAGAAAGTAAAAATGAAGAAGTTAAAATGAAATGTTTATATGAAATGGGAGATTGGGAAGCATTAGATGAAGTAGCAAATAAATTTTGGGATGAAGAAAATAAAAAATGGAAATTAAATGAAAAAGAAATTAAAAAAATGGGAAGTATGGTTGCAGCATCATCATTTTATTTAAATAAATGGGAAAGACTTAAATCAATAATAGAAAATCCAATATTTAAAAAAATAGAAGGATTTGAAGGAACAATTTATAATATAATTATAAGTATTCATTTAATTGATGAAATAGATAAAAAACAAGGAATTGGAGAAAGAGAAAAAAAAGAAATGAAAGAAAAAGAAATTGAAAAAGTAAAAAAAATAATTGAAAATAATCAAAAACAATTAGGAAATGAATTTAGTGTATTAGCAACAGAAGGATATGAAAGAATATATGGAGCATTAACAAAAGCAGAAATGATTACAGAATTAGAAGAAATTATAGAAATAAAAGAAAAAAAAAGAAATATAAATAAAGAAATAATAATGAAAGGATGGAATGAAAGATTAATGAAATCACATAAAGATATTAAAACATGGCAAAAAATATTAAAAATGAGAGAATTAATTAGTACAAAACATGAAAATATTAAAAATTGGATTAGTTTTACAGGAATAATAGATAAAATGGGAGAAGAAGAACTTGCATTTAAAGCATTAAATAAAATAGCAGGACATAAAATAGAAGCTAAAATAGAAACATTACCAAAAGATAATTTTGAAGTAGGAGTAAAATATTTAAAATTAATGTGGAAAAATACAAAAAATATTAAAGAAAAAGAAAATATGTATAAATTATTAGAAGAATATAAAGAAGTTATTAATAAAAAAACAAAAAATAAAGAAGTTAAATCACAAGTTTATTCTCAACTTGGAGAATGGAAATTAAATATATCACAAAATAAAAAAGAATTTAATAAAGAAAATATAGAAATTATTTTAAAACATTATCAAGAAACAATTCAATTAAATAAAGATAATTATAAATATTGGCATAGATGGGCATTAATAAATTTTGAAGTAGTTAATTATTATGAAAATATGAAAAAAAAATTAAAAGAAGAAATTAATATAATTAAAAAAAATAATAAAGAAAAAGAAAAAAAAATTCAAATAGAAGAAATAATTAAAAAAATAAAAAAAGAAGAAAAAGAAATGATTAATTATATTGAAACAACAGTAAAAGCATTTGTTCAATCATTAATTTTAAGTAATAATAAACAAACATTACAAGATACATTAAGATTATTAACAATATTATTTAAATTTGGAAAATATTATGAAGTTGAACATGCAATATCAAGTGGAATTAATGAATTACCTATTGAAATTTGGCTTCATGTTATTCCACAAATTATAGCAAGAATTCAATCAGAAATAGGATCAGTTAGAAGAGTTACAAAAGAATTATTAACAATTATTGGAAAAATACATCCACAAGCTATTGTTTATGCATTAACAGTTGCATCAAAATCACCAAATAAAGATAGAAAAGATGTAGCAATATCAATTATTGAAAAAATTAAAAAAGAAAGTGGACATTTAGTTCAACAAGCAATGTTAGTTAGTGAAGAACTTGTTGGAGCAGCAATAATTCCATATGAAATGTGGAAAGAAGCAATTGAATTAGCATCAAAAGAATTTTATATTAATAAAAATTTTAAACAAATGATGGAAGTTTTTAAACCATTAATGAAAAAATTAGAAAAACCAAATACACCAAGAGATGAATCATTTAAATTAATTTATGGAAAAGAACTTATAGAAGCATTTAAATATTGTTTAAGATATGAAAAAGAATATAAAGAAGGAGAAGAAATTCAATATATAGATGATTTAGCTATAGCATGGGAAATTTATTCTAGAATTTATAATAAATTAAATAATACAATTAATAAAATTAATAGATTAGAATTAACATTAATTGCACCTAGATTATCTGAAGCACATGATCTTGATATTGCAGTTCCTGGAACATATAAAGCTAATTCAGAAATAATTACAATTAAATCAATATATCCTATTTTAGAAGTAATTCCATCAAAACAAAGACCAAGAAAATTAACTATTATAGGATCAAATGGAAAAGAATATCAATATGTTTTAAAAGGTCATGAAGATTTAAGACAAGATGAAAGAGTAATGCAATTATTTGGATTAGTAAATGATTTATTAGCAAGTAATTCTGAAACATCAAAAATTCATTTATTTATTCATTGTTATGATGTTATTCCATTAAGTCCAATGAGTGGACTTATTGGATGGGTACCTCATAGTATTACAATTCATCAATTTGTAAAAGAATATAGAAATAATAAAAATGTTCAAGTTGATACTGAAAAAATTTTATGTAATAAAATTGCACCAAGATATGATAATTTAACTACATTACAAAAACTTGAAGTATTTGAAAGAATTTTAAAAGATACTAAAGAAAGAGAAATGGATTTAGCAAATGCAATGTGGTTAAAAAGTTGTACATCAGAAATTTGGCTTGAAAGAAGAACAAATTTTACAAGAAGTGTTGCTTTAATGTCAATGGTTGGTTATATTCTTGGTCTTGGTGATAGACATCCTCAAAATTTAATGTTACAAAAATTTACAGGTGATGTTGTTCATATTGATTTTGGTGATTGTTTTGAAGTAGCAATGAATAGAGAAAAATTCCCTGAAAAAATTCCTTTTAGATTAACTAGAATGATTGTTAATGCTATGGAAGTTAGTGGAATTGAAGGAACTTTTAGAATGACATGTGAAATTGTAATGACAGTCCTTAGAGAAAATAAAGATAGTTTAATGGCTGTATTAGAAGCTTTTGTTTATGATCCTTTAATAGTTACTATTCTTGGTGGAAAAGATAGAACTGAACAAACTCCTATTTTATCTCAAGAAAATCAATCTAATGAAAATCAAATTAAAATTATAGAAAAACAAGATGAAAATGATTTATTTAGTGATATTGATGATATGACTGGTGCTTATAATACAAAAGCTGGTAATGTTACTCAAAGAGTTTTAGATAAATTAACTGGAAAAGATTTTGGAAATGATGAATTAGATGTACATAACCAAGTAGATAAATTAATCCAACAAGCTATTTCACATGAAAATTTATGTCAATGTTATCAAGGATGGTATCCTTATTGGTAACTAAAAAAGAAAGAAAGAAAGAAAAAAAAAAGAAAAAATACATTAATTTGTTTAATTTTTTAAAATAAAATTTTTTTAAAAATTAAAAAAATAAAATAAGAAGAAAAAATTTTGAATTTCATTAAAAGATAATGACTACAATTCATATTATGAATGAAGAAATAATTCAAAAATTAAGTTCAGGATGTGTTGTTATTGATTGTGAAAGTGTTATTAAAGAATTAGTTGAAAATGCAATAGATTCAGGAGCTACAATAATTAATATAAAATTAAATAATTATGGTCTTGATAGTATTATTGTAGAAGATAATGGGAGTGGAATTAATGAAGAAAATATGGAATTATTAGGAAAAAGACATTGTACATCAAAAATTAATAATATAGAAGAACTTACTAAAGTTAATACATATGGATTTAGAGGAGAAGCATTATATTGTATATCAAATATGGGAGAAGTTGAAATAATTAGTAGTGAAGGAAAAGAAATTGGAAATTCAATTCAATTAACAACAAGAATTAAAAAAAGAGTTACAAGAAAACAAGGAACAACAATTATAGTTAAAAAATTATTTATGAATAATAAAATAAGAAGAGAAGAATTTATGAGAAATAAAAATAAAGAATTAAGTAAAATAATAACATTAATTCAAAATTATGCATTAATGTTAATTAATATTAAAATAATTCTTATTCATCAATTTAAAAAATCAAATAATATTTTACTTCAAAGTAATGGTAAATCATTAAAAGAAAATTTATATAATTTATTTAAAATAGATGCAAAAGATGTTACTATTCCTATTGAAATTGAAGAAAATGGAATTAAAATTTCAGGAATTGTATCTAATTTTATAGATAAAGGAAGAACTAATAATGATAGAATTTTTTTATTTGTAAATAAAAGACCAATTGAACATAAAAAATTACAACAAATTATTATACAACAATGGAGATCATTAGGTATTTCATTTAAAAGAAAATATCCTACTGTAATTTTAAATATTTTAGTTGATGAATATGATCCTAATGTATCTCCTGATAAAAGAAAAGTATTTTTTATAAATGAAGATAATGTTCTTAAATTAATGGAAAAATGTATTAGTTCAGTTTGGTCAACTGAATTATTAGAACAAAATATTCCAACTATTAATAATGATATTTCTTATTCTACTTCAAGTATTATTGAAAATACTTCTCCAATTAAATCATTTAATATTTCTTTCTTACCTCAATCAACTCAAAATTTAATAAATCAAAGAAAACAAAAAATAATTTCACAAAATATTTTTGATAAAGAAGATATTAATAATAATCAAATTGTTAATGAAAAACAAAAAGAAAAACCTTTAATAACTATTCATCAATTAAAAAATGAAAATGAAAGTATAGAAGATGAAATTATATCTTCTTCTATCATTAATACTAATATTTTACAACAAAAAAAAAATATTCAAAATAATATAAATGAAAATCAAAATGAAATTTCAGAAATTGAAAATAAAGAAGATGATAATGATGAATGGGATGATATTTTAAAAGATGAAAGTTCATTAGAAAACTCATTACAAAAAATTAGAAACTTTTCATCTAAATTAAATGAAAAAAAAAATTCAGAAGAAAAAGAATTAGATGAAAGAAAAGTTATATTAAAAGAAGAAAAAGATGATTATAAAAAGATTAAAGAAAAAGGAATTAATGAAGAAGAATATGAAATAGAAAAAAAAGAAATTAAAGAAATTGAAGAAAAGAAAAAAAATCTTATTAGACAAAAAACAGAAGAAAGAATGAATAAAATTAATAATACTATTATAATTTCAGAAAAAATTAATGAAGAAATAGAAAAAGAAAATAATTTAAAAAAACAAATAAAAAAAGATGATGATAAAAAAATAATAAATATAAGAAATAAAAAATTAAATAAAAAAGAACAAGAAGAAATAAAAGAAAATAAAGAATTAAATTATAAAGAATCAACATCAATTTCAGAAGAATTTAATGAAAAAATTTTAGAAGAAGAAGAAAAAGAAAATAAAGAAAATAAAGAAGAAAATATAAAAATTAATATAGCTAGTAATAAATTAATTATTGAACCAATTGAATTAAAAAGAATTGTAGAACATATGATTTTATGTCATAAAGATTATCCAATATGTCAACCAGAAAGAACAGAAGAAGATATATTAAAAATACCAAGAAAAATGAAAAAAACAACACTTGAAGAAATTGAAATTATTGGACAATTTAATAAAGGATTTATTATTGGAAAATTAGGATATGATTTATATATTATTGATCAACATGCAGCAGATGAAATTTATAATTATGAAACATTATTAAAAAAAGATAAATTAAGTGTTCAAACATTAATTAGTCCATTACAAGTAACAATGAGTTGTGATGATGAAATATTTGTTCAAGAAAATATAGAACTTTTTACACAATTTGGATTTGAAGTAATTTTTAGAGAAGATAAAGAAGTAACACAAAGAGTATTTCTTACTAAAGTTTATCATAGAGGAAAAAATTTTTTTGGAATAAATGAATTTAGTGAATTAGTTCAACAATTAAAAGGATGTAGAAATGATATGAAAGTTATTGTTAAAAAAAAACATAAAATTTTTGCTACAGAAGCATGTAGAATGAGTATTATGATTGGAGATTCATTAGGAAGAGAAGAAATGAAAAAAATAATAAAAAGATTAGTTGAATTAAATAAACCATGGCATTGTCCACATGGAAGACAAACTATTAGACATCTTTGGGATTTAAGAAGATCATTTAATGAAATTTCAAAAGAAACAAAATAATAATTTTATAAAAAATAAATTTTTTTAATGTTTTAAAAGACAAAAAGAAAAAAACTAAAAAAGAAATAAGAAAATGTCTGTTATTCAAATCAACAAAATAAATAATAAAGGTATTATTACAATTAATGGATATTATTATAATCAAGATCAAAATATAGAAAAAGAAGAGAAAAAAAAAGAAAGAAAGAAAGAAGAATTAGATTTAGATGAAGAAATTGAAGATAAAACATTAATGAAAATTTTAAAAGAAACAGTTATTGGAAAAGAAGAAGATTATCAAGATAATATTTCAATAGAAATAGATTCATTAAAAAAAAGAATTGATGAATTTAATAATAATATTGCAATTTATGATGATTTAATTAGAGAAGAAGAATTAAGACGTACATGTGGAACTGGTATTGAAGAAGGATGGATTACTACATTACAAGAATGGATAGGATGTAAAACATGTAAATTAATTTATGATTCAAATAAAGGTTTTACAGGAGATATATTATGGACAACATTAAAAATTGTAAATTCAATTGTATTAATTATTGAAACAACTGATGGAGATGTATTTGGTTCATATCATAGTATTATTCCAACAAAACAAAATTATCCTGTAATATCAGATAATGCACATTTTTTATTTACTTTTAGAAATAAAATGAATATAGGTCATATTAAATTTAATGTTCTTTCTACAAATAATAAATTACTTGATATTTATAAAGGTTCTAAATCATGGGTTTTTGGAATAGAAAAAGGATTTTGGATTCATTCTAAACAAAATAAATCTTATATTTCATCTAATTGTGCAAATGGTGAACTTACTCAAGGATATGAAGATCCAACAGGATTAGGAGGTATTATATTTACTGGAAGTATTTATCCTTCAAGATTTACAACAAAAAGAGTGATTGGACTTGATTTTTTAATAGAAGAAAAAAATTAAATTTTTAGAATTATTTGTATTTTTAAATTTATTTTTATTTTAAAAATTTTAATTAATTTTTAATTTTTAATTTTATTTATTATTTTTTTTTTTTTTTATTTAAAATTTTAATTTAAATATTATTATATAAATTTTTAAAAAGAAAAATTAATTAATTTTAATTTTTAAACATCTTGTGCAACTACTCCACTTCTAGTTTTTCTTGATTTTCTAATAGGTTTTATTGATTGTTGTTGTTGTTGTAAAGCTAATAAAGTAGTTGGATTAATATCTATTGTTTTTTGATTAATTTTCTTTTGTTCATTTGTTTCTTTAAATGCAACTGATGCTGATCTATTTTTTCTATCAACTCCTTTTTTTACCATTTTTTTATTTGCTAATACATTATTAATTTTATCTTCTTCTTCTTTATTTAATGCAATTATTGTTCCTTTAGCAAGTGGAAACATTCCATATCTACCATTAATTCCACCAATTGCCCATCCTTTTTTATGTTCCCAATATACTTCAACTATTTCATTACTTTTTAATCTTAATAATTCTTCTTCATCTGTCATAAAATCACTAACCATTCTTACTTTTTTAATTGTTGTAAATTTAGTTTCTCCTGAAATTAATTCATAACAATGAATATATCCTCTATTAATTGCTGATTGTTGTGCAGTTAATTTTCTAATATCTAATTGTGTTTTATCACATCCATGTTCTATTAATTTTTTTACTGAAACTGCATCATTCATTACTACTGCAACATGTAATGGTGTTCTTCCACATCCATCTCTTGCATTTAATGTTTCTGGTGCTATTGCAATAATATCATCAATAAGATGAACCATTCCATAAACACAACAATAATGAAGTGGTGTTAATTTATTTTTATCTCCTTTATTTATTCCTGATGTTTTACAATTTCTTCCTATTTTTCTTACTAATCCTAAATGTCCACCTAATACTGCATAATGAAATGGTGTTCTTCCACTTTTTGTTATTTCTATCATACTAAGTCCAAATAATTCTAAACTTTCTACAATATTTTTATATCCACAAAGACATGCTATATGTAATGGACTTTCTCCAATATTATTTGTTTTTTTAATTATTTCTGGTGCAATTCCTCTTATCCATTTAATTATTTCTATTTGATTATTTTGAACTGCATAATGAACTGCTGTATTTCCATTATTATCACAATCTCCAATTACTGATGGATCATCTTTAAATAATATTTCTGCCATTTTCTTTTGTCCATATCCACATGCTAATAAAAATGGTGTTGTTCCTGACATTGATTTAACATATAATTCACTTCCTATATCTCTTAAATATTTAAATGATTCATTTGCTCCACATGCAACAGCTATCATTAATGGTGTTAATCCATTGGAATTCTTTTTAACTATTAAATTTTTTCCTTCTGTAGTAGTAAAGAAAAATTCTAATATTTTTTTATTATTTGATTTAACACTATGATGAAATGGAAAATTTCCATTTGTATCCATTTTATTTATTGCTTTTGGAAATTTATTATATATTTTTTCTATTATTTCTATATCACATCCAACTGCTGCTGCATAATGAAGTGCTAATTGTCCATAATTATCTGGAATATTTCCTGTTGATACTTCTAATAATATTTCTATACTTTCTTTATGTTTATTTCTAATCCCAAGAAGAAGTGGACTTTGTCCCATACAATTTTCTACCATTGGTGTTGCTCCTTTTTTTAATAACCATGAAATTGTTTTATCACATCCATTCATTGCTGCAAAATGAAGTGGTGTACTACAACTTGGATTAACTGTATTTTCTATCATATCATCAACATAACATAATTCATCAATAATATTTAATATTTCTTCATCATTACAATATCCTGCATAATGAAGTACTGTATATCCTGAATTATCTGTTGAACTTAAATTTTGAAATGGATTAGTTAATGACTTAATTATTACTTTTGCTACTTCTGCTTTTCCTGATCTTAATGCTACAAGAATTGCTGTTTGTCCATATTTATTAACTAATGATTTCGATGCTTTATGTTTAATTAATTCTTTTGCTGCTTCTACATTTCCTGTTTGTGCAGCAATCATAAGTGCAGTATTTCCAAAATCATCTTGATAATTAACATTAATTTGATAATCAACAATTAAACTTTCTATAAATTCTACTTTATTATATAATACTGAAACATGTAATGGTGTAACATCTTCATTACTTTCTTCTTCTTTATTTGGTAAAAATTTCATTTGATATTGTGTAGGACATAATCCAATTTCAAATGGTGATCCTAAACTTTCCATATTAACTAGAACTTATATTTCTTTCTATTTTTTTTTTTTATTTATTTTTTTTTTTTTTTTTTTTTATTTATTTATGAAAATTAAAAAAAAAATTTAATTTAATTTATTTCTTATTTCAGTTAAATGAAATTTTTGTTAATGATGGATATCTTCTTATTTCTTTAAAACAACTTATATCAATAGGTCCTTCACTTAAAATAACTCCATTTTCACTTTCATAAAATTTTATTCCTTTTTTCATTGCTTTTTCAATATCAATATAAATTATTATATTACATGAACTTCTCATTCCACTTTTTTCTTCTTTTATTTCTTTTGGAAGTCCTTGTGCCATATGAATGTGAAGTCTTCCCATTTTTTGTAATCCATTTTTGATTATTGAATTGAAATTTCTCATATATGTTCCATGAATTACAATAGGATATAATGATGCATCTGTAATTTCTTTCATTTCTACTTGAACATTTATTGAATGTCCTTGATTAGCTCGAATTTTTATTTGATTTCCTTCTCCTTGAATTGAATATCTTTTTTTTGGATCTTTTGCTACAATACTTTTTATTTCTTCTTCACTAATTCCTTTCATTTGTCGATTATTTAATAAATCTTTAATTAATACCCATCCATCTTTTGTAATTGGAATTCTTTCTTTAATTGCTCCATGTCGAAGAAGGTATGATAATCTTTTACTTATTTCAATATCATTTTGCTGTTTGTTCATTATTAACAAATATAATTCAAAGTCCAAAATAAAGAATTAACAATTAATAAAATTTTAAAACAAAACTATGAATTAGATAATTAAGATGGTTTGTTCATTTACATCTCACTTTCATAAATAAAAAAACTTATTATTAGGGAAAAAAGAATCATAATAAACAAAAAAGAAGACAACAAGGTAAAAAAATAGAAGATATCACTACACAAATTGATATTAATTCATATTTAAATTGTATTATGATTGATCCAGAAATTCTTTTTATTACACCATCTCCTTATCCACAAGAAATTAAAATTTTAATATTTAATTATTCAGATAATGATTTTAATATATCATTCTCAAATAAAGATATTGGATTAGAATGTAATAATGAAATTGTACAAAATGATAAATGTACTATAATAGAAAAAGAAATTATTTGTTCATCTATTTCAAATAAAGAAGTTAATTTACCAATTGTAGTCAAATTTATTTCAGTTAGTAATAAAAAATTAGAATTTAATAAAATATTTAATATTAAAATTAAAGAAAAAGAAGAAGAAATAAAAGAAATAATTGATAATAATAATACAGAGCAAAAAATTAAACAAAAAGAAAATAAAATTAATATTAGTATTAAAAATGAAGAAGTTATTGTTATTGGAAAAGAAATACCAATAAAAATAGAAATTGATAATCAAGAAGATATTGCAATTAGAATTAAAATAGAAGAAGATAAAAATCAAATATTTACATTAAAAACTAAAAAAGAAGAAGAAATTATTAAAGAAAAAACAAAAAAAATAATGAAAGAAAGTTTTATTTTATTTAATAAATATAGTGAAGGACCATTTAATATTATATTTAAAATTATTAAAGAAAATACAGGAGAATATATTGGAAATAAAAAAGTTTATTTTGAAAGTATAATAATTTATCCAGAAGAAGAAACAATAAAAGAAGAAAAAAAGAAAGAAAAAGGAAAGATTGAAGATTTTCAAATAACTATTATGAATTGTTCTCAGAATAAAAACGAAAAAGAAGTAATGATTTTTATTGGGAATTATACAAAAGAAAAAGTTTTAGTTAAATATAAAGAACAAGAAAATATTAAAGGAATAAAAATTAAAGGAAGTTTTAAACAAGAAATGAAAAGTGGAGAAGAAAGTTATATAATATTTGGAGTAATAATAAATAGAAAAGAAATAAATACAACAATAGGATTTTTATTTGAGATTGAAACAAATAAAATAATAGAAGAAAGAGAAATTAAATATCAAATCCAAAAAGAAATAGATAAAAAAAAAGAAATAGAATTTCCTAAACTAAATAATATAGAAAGAATAGAAACAATAAAAGAAAATAAAAAAATAGATTCAAATTATTTAATAAAAAAACAAAAGAAAAAACTTGAAAAAGAATGTTGTTTAAAAGAATGTAATTGGTATAATCTTAGTAAAGATTTAAATAAAGAAGAAAAAATAATATGGATAATTATAATGATAGAACATATTAAAGAATATAAAGGAATTAATATTAATATATTTAATATAATAATTAATGAAAATATGGAATTTACAATGAAACAAATAAAAAGAAATGAAAGAAAACTTGAAGAACAAATTGATCAAATGACATCTTTCTTTATGAAACCAGAAAAAGAAATAAAAGAAGAAGAAGAAGAAGAAATATTTGCAATAGGAACAACATTATTATGTGGATTAATTGGAAAAATACCAGATATTCCATATTGGATATGGGATGAACATTTAGAAAAAAAAGAAGAACCAATTAAAATAGAAGAATTAATTATTGAAGAAAAATATCAAAAAATAGGAGAATTATGTATTCAATGTTGGAAAGGATTAATTAAATATAAAGAAATTCAAACAAAATTAAAAGAATATATAAAAACAATAAAAATTAATGAAATTATTGAAGGAATTAAAAAGAAAGCAAAAGAATATCAAGAAAAAGAAATAAAAAGAATACAAGAAGCACAAAATATATTTGAAGAATTTAATAGAAAATATCCTATGATTAATAGTCTAAATTCAAATGATAAAACAATTATAACAATAAAAAAATTTGAACAACCAATTCAAAGAATTCAAAAACAAAATAATCCTATTATTTTACAAAAATATGAAAAACAAGAAATTGCACCATTTAAAGAAGGAGATCGAATACAATCTAAAAATCATGAATTAAAAAAAATTATTGAAGAAACAAAAGATTTTATATTAAAAGAATGTCATGGAAAAGATATTAAACAAGTTAGATTTTATAATAGAAAAACAAATAAAATAAGTCAACCACCATTTTATCAAAAACCATCTAATATATTAATTACATTTAAAATAGATAATAATGTATTTGGATTATATATTAATGATAAAGCAAAATTAAATAAATCAGCTTTTATATTAACAAAAGATAATTATAAATTATTATCAATTCAAAATCAATATAATACACAACCATTTGTATTTACAATGATTAAAAGTGAAACTAAATTACAATTTTTTGGAATATCACATGAAAATTTAATGGAATTAAATAATATTTTCTTAATTACAAAAAAAGATTATAAAATGATAATTTATGAAACATTAATTAATCAAAGAATAACATGTGGTCTTCATAAACCATCAGAATATATTAGTACAAATATAAATCCTATTTCATCAATAAAAAAATTTATTGATGAAATAATTTATTATGATATAATAATTTAATAATTTAAATTTATTATTATTTTAATTATTTAATAAAAATAACAAAAAAAAAAAAAAAATTTAATTAATTTTTTGTAAAATAATCCAAATTAGTAATCTTGTCCTTGTTTTGGTTGTGGAGTTGGATTTAATTTAATTAAATCATCAATTCTTAAAATTGTAATTGCTGCTTCTGTAGCAAATTTAATACATTTCACTTTACTTATTGAAGGTTCAATTACACCTGCTTCAAGATTATTTCTTATAACTCCTTTTATTAAATCTAATCCATCATAACATACTTTTTCCATTTTTTGTGCTCCATAATGTCTTTTTCTCATTTGTGAAAGTAATTCACTTGCATCTTTAGCTGCATTTTGTGCAAGTACTTTTGGAATTACACAAAGTGCATCTGCAAATGCTTGAACTGCTAATTGTTCTCTTCCTTCTAATGTTGTAGCATATTCATTTAAATGAACTGATAATCCAACATCTGTTGCTCCTCCTCCAACTATTACTGTATTACTTTCAAGTACTCTTCTTAATACACATAATGCATCATGAAATGATCTTGACATTTCATCTAACATTGTTGTATTTGCTCCTCTAAGAAGTACTGTAGCTGATCCTCCATCTAAACATCCTCTAAGAACAATTAATTCATTATCTCCTACTTTTTCTTGTTTAAATGTTTCACATTCTCCTAAATTATTTTTATCAAATTCTTCTATTCCTTCTAAATTAACTAATGTTGAAATTACTTTTGCTCCTGTAGCTTTTCCAATTCTATATAAATCTCTACTTGATACTCTTTTTGCAACTGCAATTCCTTTTTTTACAAAATATTGTGTACATAATTCATCAAGTCCTCCTGATATAAAAACTACATTTGCTCCTGATTCTATAATCATTTGAACTCTTCTTAATACTATTTTCATTTCTTCTTCTTTACATTTATCAATTTCTTCTGGATTGTTTATTATTATTTGAATTCCTTGTCTCATTTTTTCTTTCATTAAATCAACTTCAAGAACTGCAACTTTACATCCTTTAATTTCTTTTGGCATTTCTTCACTTGCAACAACACAATTTATTGCACATCCTTCAATAAGTTTTGTTTCTTTACTTGATTTTCCATATGCTTTTAATATTGTAACTCCACTTACTGGATATTTATTTTTCCCTTTTTCTATTCTTTTAACTTTTTGAATTGTATCTACTGCTAATTTACTAAAAAATTCTCCTTCTTCTCCTCCAATAACTTTTGATGATATACATGTTAATGCTACTTCTTCAAGATTTTTTCTATCAAGTTCTTTTGTATGAATAACTATTTTTCTAATAAATTTAACTGCTTCTTGCATTGCAAGTCTAAATCCTTGAATTACAGTAGATGGATGAATTTTTTGTGTTATTAATTCATTCCCATATTTTAATAATTCCGCTGCAAGAATAACAACTGATGTAGTTCCATCTCCAACTTCTTTATCTTGTAATTCTGCAAGTTCTACTAATACTTTTGCTGCTGGATGTTCAACTTCTAATAATTTTAATATTGTTGCTCCATCATTTGTAATTGTAACATCTCCAATATCATCTACAACCATTTTATCAAGTCCAACTGGTCCAAATGATGTTTTGACAACATTTGCAATTGCAACTGCTGCCATAACATTTTGTGTTCTAACATCTGCTCCACTTTCTCTTTCTCCATTTAATGGAAGATCTGTTCTTGCGTATGCCATTCTATTATTTATACTTTCTAGTTCACCTTTACTTTTTTTCTCTATTAATTTTTTATTATTTTTATAGTTTTTTCCTCTAAATTATAAACCATTTTTTCCCTAATTCTATAATTTTTTTTATTTATCATTTATTATATTTTTGTTATTCATTTTTTCTATCATCTTTTCAAATTCTTTTAATTCTTTTTCTATTCTTTTATTTTCTTCAATTTTTTCTTTTTTATTAATTATCTCTTTATCTTTCTTTTCTTTTATTTTTTCTTCTCTTTTCTTTTCTATTTTTTTAAATTTAATCTTTCCTTTAGTAATCCCAAGTTCTTTTTCAATTTCTTCTTTTTTCTTTTCTTCTTCTTTACTTTCTTTTTTCTTTTCTTTCTTTTCTTTCTTTTCTACTTTAGGCCATTCAACTTTTAATTCTTCTCTTTGTCTTTTATTTTGTTTAATCATCTGATTAATGATTTCTTGTGCTAAAATGTCTGTTTCTTCTGAATTAATTTTTGGTTGCATTTTCTTTTCTTCTTTTCTTAATTACTAAAAAAGATGAACTTAATTATTATCATTATGGAATTTAGAGTTGCTGAACAATATCGTTTAGTTCATAAAATAGGTGGTGGTTCTTTTGGTGAAATTTATTCTGCTATTGATGTTATTGATAATTCAAAATGTGCTGTGAAATTAGAAAAGAATGATAGAAAGCCACAACAATTAGCATTTGAACATCGTGTTTATTCTTTATTTATTGATGAAATAGGTTTTCCAAAAATTTATCATTATGGAACTGAAGGTGATTACAATGCTTTAGTAATGCAATTATTAGGTCCTTCATTAGAAGATTTAATGAAAATAAAACATCAATTATCGCTTCTTTCTGTATGTTTAATTGCAGAACAATTATTATCACGTTTTGGTTTGTAGTAATTATCTTAAAAGAAAAAAAATAAAATTGTTTTATATCATTTATTTATTTTATAGAAGTCATTCATAGTAAATCAATAATTCATAGAGATGTAAAACCAAATAATTTCTTATTAGATAATAACACAATTTATGTAATTGATTTTGGATTAGCTAAAAGATATAGAAGATTTGAAACAAGACAACATATTCAAATGAAAGATGGATATGGTTTGGTTGGAACAGCACGTTATGCATCTATTCATGCTCATCTTGGTATGGAACTCTCTAGAAGAGATGATTTAGAGAGTTTAGGTTATCTTTTTGTTTATTTATTGAAAGGTACTTTACCTTGGCAAGATTTATCATCTTCACCTGATGGTAAATATACAGGTATTGGTGATATGAAAATGAAAATAATTCCATCAAAACTTTGTGATGGTCTTCCTCATGAATTTGTTGATTATTTGGAATATACTAAACAACTTCAATTTAATGAAAAACCTGATTATACTGCTTTACGTTCTATGTTTCATAATTTACTTATTACAATTAATCCAAATAAAGAAGACTGGCATATTGAATCAATCTAATTTATTGTCTCTATCAATTTTATATTTAATTTATGTGTTTTTTTTTTGTTTTTAAAAAAAAAAAGAATAAAGAAATAATTGAATTATAAGACATAATAATCCATGAATATTATAAATCTTTACTTATTTCATTTATTTTGTTTATCAATTTTATTATTTAAATTGATTTTTTTTTTTTAATCAATCATTTTTTAATAAATATCACAAAATTTATAAATTCAATTCTTCTTCTTTTGTTTTTTTTTTAATAATGAAGAATAAATTAATTTGAATTAATGATAAAATTGATTAAGAAAAAGATGTTCATTGATATTATCTAATAACAAACAATGATTATTATTTGAAAAGGATATTTCTTATAAAAACATTTCTTATTTATAATAATATGAATTTGATAATGAAATAGAAATATATAACAATATAGTGGGATGGTTTTTATTATTTTCTTTTGTTTTTATTTTTGTTTCTTATTTGTGTGTATTAATTTCTTTAACTCTTTCTGTTAGAACAACTAACAATTTTATTGATATTTCCATTTCATCTTTATCATTTTTATGAGATTTTATTTAATAGTAATGTTCTTGATGCTGAACAGACTTATTATGACAATTTATTTCATTACCAAACAATAAAAACATAACAAAATATATTAAAATTAATGTATGTAATGAAACAAATAATTGATTGTCACATAAATTATTATTATCAAAAAAATTTGAAGGAATACTAATGGTGTTAATAAAATTAACAGAAAGGGAGTGTTCAACGTTTTAATCATCAGAAGGAATAGTAATTTCAAATAAACAATAAATAAATCAAAAGAATGATATGAGGGATAAAGATGAACAAGAAGAAGATACAAAATAGAGTTAGAAGAATAAAATAATAAGAAAGGATAAAATAATTAGAGAAATTTTAATAAAGAAAAAGAAAAAAGCAGAACAAAAATAAAAAACAAAGAAGAACTAAAACTAAAAAATTAAAGGACAAAAAAAAAGAAATATGAGCAACACAAAGTTTGTTTAAAATAAAGAAGAAGATAAAAATATTAAAAAAAATAGAGAACAAAGAATTCAAGATATATCATTATTAGTTAGTGATTCAAATTCAAATAGAGATTTAGTTGAAACAACAAATATAAAGTTAATAGAACCATTTTTTGAGGCATTATTTTCATTAGATGTTTGTTATAAAGAAAAGAAATAAAAGAAAAAATAATATATATAACTATGTAGGATACAGAATATTGGCTAAAAGAACAAGCAGTTATTTCATTAAATCGATTAATGAAAACACATCGAGTTGATAAGAATTCAGGGGTTATTAGAGAAAGTTCAATGTTTTATGGACATCTTGAAGGGTATATTGAAGAAATTAAAAAAATAATTACAGAAACAAAAAAAAGTGATAAAAAAGAAGCACTTGCACAAAAATATATAATACAAATATGGAGTGAAGCAGTAGGATGGATAGTACATTCACATCAATATAATATTATTAAAACACTTTATGAAAAAGGAGTTTTAGAAGCAGTCATTAAGAAAATGACATTAGAAGAATATAAAGAATCAACAATAATAATTAAAGCAGGAACAAGAATAATTATAGAATTAATTTCAATGGAATTAAAAGAAATTGTAATTGGAATAATTGAAAAAAGTGGAATAATGGAATTTATTAAAAAAAAGATTGAAGAAAAGAATCAAGAATTTAAAACATTTTGTAATGAAATAATATTTAAAATGCAAGAAAATAAAGAATATGAAAATATTTTAGAAGAAGTAGGATTAAATAGAGAAGATATAATTAAAGAAGTAAATGAATGTCATGAAGAAATAAATAAAGTACTTATGGAAGCAAGTGAAACTACAGGAGAAATTGAAGAAGAAATTGAAGAAGAAGATTACGGATATGAAGAAGAAGAAGATAATGAAGAAAATGAAGAAGAAGATGATGATATGACAGCACAAATGGAAGACTTTTTTGAAGAAATTAAAAATAAACCAGAAATGTTAGAAGAAATGGAAATAGATTCATCAATTCCAGATATGAAAGATGAACCATTAATGCCAAAAGATTTACCAGTATTTAGTAAAAAGTTTGAACATTTGTATGATGAAATTAATCGTCAAGATAATTTGTTTGTTTAAAAGAATAAATTTATAATTAAGTTCATTCTTTTTCTCAAAGATTTAAAAAATAGTTTTAAAATAATAAATAAATGAAAAGACAATTATATTTAAAAGAAATAATATTAAAAAAATAAATAAAATAAATAATGAACGAAAATGAAAATCAACAAAAAGAATATTTAAAATTGAAAGAAACAATTAAAGAAGAAGAAAATTCAAAAGAAATCTTAAAAGAAGAAGAAATAATAATAACAAATAGTGAAAATACAGAAATAAATTTATTAGAAAAAGAAGAAAAAAATAATAAAAGAATTAAAGAAATAGAAAAAATTAAAAAAAAACTTAATTATAATGATTTAGATGATATTATGAAAACATTAAGAAAAAAAGAAAGAGAAAGTCAAAATAAAAATATGTTTATTCCTTATATTCAAAATAAAGATTTTGCAGGAATTTTATTAATGGATGAAGCATCAGATCCAAGATATTTATATTCAAATTCATCAGGAGTAGATATTTGGAGAAGAAAAGTTAATGGAAGTACATGGAATGGAGTAGCAAGAACTATTATTCCTAATATTTCACCTAAAAAAATGAGTGAATTATATTGGGATTATACAAAAAGAAAAAAATGGGATAATTTTTATACAGTAATTGAAGATCTTGAGATTTTAGAAAATGGAAATAGAGTAAGTAGAACAGCAACATGGACACCTAAAATGTTTAAACAAAGAGATTATATACATGTTAGAGAAGTAATTGAAACAGAAAATTGTTGTATTGGAGTTTATCTTCCAGCAGAACATAAAAAAGCACCAATAGGATTAAAAGGATTTATTAGAGGATATGTTAATTTTAGTGGATTTGTATTTAGAAAACAAGGAAAAGATTGTTTATGTACATTAATGACTCAAACAGATATTTCAGTACCATTACCAGATTTTATAATTAATAAATTTGTTGCACTTGCAGTTAGATTATATGTAAAATTAATGAAAAAAGCAGGATTAGAATATGGAAAAGAAGAAACTTAAATAAATGTTTTATTTTTTTTATTTTTTTTTTTTTTATGAATTAGAAAAACAAAATAACTATTTTAAGGAAAAAAAATAAAAAATAAAAATAGAGAAGAGAAAGAGGGAGGAATAATAAAGTATAGTAATGAAATAATAAGATAAAGAGGGGGAAAAAAGAAACTATAAAAGCTAAACGCAGTTCAAAAAATGACTAAGGTTGTTACTATGCGTATTAGATTCCCAAAAACTTATCCAGTTATTTATAAAACATTACGAGTTGATGGAGAATTAACAGTAAAAGCATCAATAGAATTTATTGCAGAAGCATTACATATGCCACCAGAAGATGGAATTGGATTATATTTACCATCAGCAAAAAAATGGTTAGATAATGGTACAACACTAGCAACGTATCAAGAAGATATTGGAGAAGAAGTTTGTTTAATATATTTTTGAAGAAATTTAAAGAATTTACATTAACGAGATAAGGATAATGTCGAATATAAATATTTGAATGGAAAAGATGAAGAAGAAGAAGAAGGTAATAAAAAAAAGAAAAGTGGAGGATGTATTTTCCTTTAAATGTTGTGATTTTCGAATTAATATTTCAAAAACTGGTTTTTTTTTTTTTGATTTAATTTAATTAATTTTAAAAGAATGAAAATAAAAGATATTTAATTTTTAATTACAAGATCAATTTAGTTTCATTTATTTTTTTTTTTTTTTTTTTTCTTTAGAAATTTTTAATATTAAATTTTATCTATCATATTCTCGTTTTATAAATGGTTGATTTAAATCTAAATGATCTCTTTTAGTATTAATTATAAATGGATGTGATAAACATTCTTCAATATCATATCTTTGTTTTGGATTTACAATTAACATATGACTAATTAAATCTTTAAGTTCAAGTGAAATATTATCCCAATATGGTGAAATAAATTGATAATATCCATTAAGTATTAAATCAAATAATTCTCTATTTCCACCTTTTCCATCTTCTATTTCATTTTCACTTCTAAATGGTTGAAAACCACATGCAATTGTATATAATACTACACCAGCACTCCAAATATCTGTTTTTTCATTATAAGATTGACCATTAAGTAATTCGGGAGATACATACATTGGTGTTCCACACATTGTTTCTGCAATACTTTTTTTTGTATCTTTACTTAAACCAAAATCTGATATTTTAATAATACCATTTGATGTTAATAAAATATTTTCTAATTTAATATCTCTATGAATTATTTTATTTTGATGTAAATATTTAAGTCCATAAAATATTTGTTTCATTACAATTCTACATTCTTTTTCATTTAAACATCCTTTATTTAATGTTAATTTAAATAAATCTCCTCCATCTACTCTTTTTTATATTAATTTTCTTTATTTTTTATTTTTTTAATAATAACAAACAATTCAAATACTAAATAAAAATATTTTTGTGTAAGAAATACATCATTTAATTGAATAATATTAATATGATGAAGTTTTTTTAATATAGAATATTCATTTAATATTATTTTTTCATTTTCTCCTATTTCTTTCATTTTTTGACGATCAATAATTTTTATTGCATATTTTTGTTTATTATTTTTTTCTATTACTTCTCTTACTCGTGCAAAATTCCCACTTCCTAAATATTTTCCAATATCATATTTATTTTGTGGTCCTCCTTCTCTTTTTTCTTTTTTTTGTTCTTCAAATGGAATAAATATATATGATATACTTCCTTCATCTTTTTGTGGATCAAGCATACTAATTTCATCATAAATTTTAATTTCTTTTGTTGTCATTCTTTTCCCCATAATTTCATTATTTATATATGTTCCATTTCTTGATGTATCAATACAAATATATTTATTTTCTTTTCCTTCTTGTTTAATTTGAATAATGAAATGTCTTGATGAAATTGTAAGATTTCTTATTTTCATTGTTGTATTATTTCTTCCAAATATATTTGTTGTATCATAAAGTGGAATAGATGGATATTTTGAATTTGTACATTCCAATATTCCCCATGCTGAATCTGTCATTTTATGTTTTTTAATTCTAATTCTTATTTTTTTTTGTTTTTTATATTTTAAAATCTTAAAAACAAAAAACAAAAATACTATTTTTATCTTTAATCAAAATTCTTTTCCTCATTGTAATATAGTTTTTTCTTAATAGAGAGTATTATTGTATTTATTTTAACTAAACATTTTTCTTTATCTTAAAATTATGAGAAAAGTTTAAACTCATAAATCAAAATTTCACACATATCATGTCTAATCAAAATGAACAACAATGGGAAAGAGTTCAAGAACAAGTATTTACAAAATGGATTAATTCATTAATAAGTCAAAAAGGAATAATAAATAATATTAAAACAGGATTAACACCTTTTTATTTTAAAGAATTTGTTGAGACATTAATTGGAAAAAGTATTGGAAAGAAATTAAATAATGGGAAAGGAAGAATTTATGATATTAATAATTATTCAGAAATATTAAATTTTTTAAAAGAAAATAATAATGAAATTATTGGATGTTCAGCAGAAAATATGGCAGATTCAGAAAGTGGATATAAATTTATTCTTGGAATGATGTTTTCATTATATAGAAAATATTGTATTTGTAGAAGTGTTTCAGATGAAAGTAATAATAAATTTAAAACAGGAAATAAAATAGATAATATGATTTGGAATTGGGTTAATGAAAAAGTTAAAGGATATGGACTTTATGTTGATAATCCATCAACATCATTTGGAGATGGAAGAATTTTACTTGCTCTTGTTGATAATTTTATGGGAAAAGAAATTTATCAAAGTTATCAAAATTGTAGTAATGAAGAAAGAGTTAAAAAAGCAATTGAAATGGCACATGAAAATATGGGAATTGAAGAATTATTTAGTGTAGATGAAATAGTAAAATGTCAAACAGATGAACGAGCAATGATGTTATATATTTCATTATTTTCACAAGTCTTTAAAACAAAAGAAATGATGGAAAATCAAAACATAAATTACATTGAAAGAGAAAGAGAAACAGAAGAAGTTATGAAAAAACAACAACAAGAAATAGAAGAAAAAGAGAAACTTCTTAAACAACAAGAACAAGCATTTGAAGAAGAGAAAAGACTCATGAATTGTAATCTTCAAGAACAAATGGAACAACAAAAAATAGAACATCAGAAAGAATTAGAAAGGATGAGACAAGAACAAGAAAGAATGAAATTGGAACAAGAAAAATTTAGACAAGCACAATTAAAAGAAATGGAAGAACAAAAACAACAAATGATCAAAGAACAACAAGAAATGAAAGAAAAACAAGAACAAGAGAAATTAAGAATGCAACAAGAATTAGAATATAATCAAAAAATGATGGAAGAACAAAAACGAAGAATGATAGAAGAACAAACAAGAATAAAACAAGAAAATCAATATCCACCAATGCAAGGATTTTCACAACAACAACAACCAATAATGCAAGGATTTTCACAACAACAACAACCAATAATGCAAGGATTTCCACAACAACAACCACCAATGCAAGGATTTTCACAAGAAAATCAATATCCACCAATACAAGAAAATATTCCACAAACACCAATTGGTCAAGGAAATGTTTGTTATGTAGAATTTGGAGGACCTGTTCCACCACAATTACCTTTAGGAACAGAAAATAATGGATATATGGGATTTGGAACTGAAAGAATGGGAGGAAATATTTATCCACCAGGACATCCATTATATGGAGTTAATACAACAACAGGTTATCAACCATATTACTAATTAAATCATAAAAAATAAAAGATTTTTGATTAGATTTTTACAAAATAAAATGATAAGATGATAAAATATTATCATAACTTTTTAATTAAAAGAATGAAAAGAAGTTATATCACTACAATTATTTGTTATCTTCCAATTGAAGAAATAAAAAAAGGAATTTTAATCAATTCTAAATGGTCTAAGATAATTTCATTAATAAATAAATACTATAATCTTACTGGAAATCAATGGAATAAACAAAATTTAGAATTTAAATATCTTGATTGTTTAACTTTAGTTAAAAATAGAGAACCACTTATTGCTATCCCAAATTATCATATCTCTAATTTCCATTTTTATGCACTTTCTCTTTATGGAATTAATGAACTTCAATGTATTGTTTATCCAGAAAATATTATTCATTTAGAATTATCTTTTATAGATTCTCTTGGACCTATTTGGTTAGGTCAGTTAACTTCTTTTATTAATCTTAAATATTTGAAGATTATATCATTTATGTATGAAATGGATTGTTCTAATATTTCATTTATTCCTCATTTAAAAGTTTTTAAAACAAAATCAAAAGGTGGAAATGCTTTAATGTTAATGACTTCTCTTAAAGAACTTGAATGTAAAGATGATTTAAATATTCAATATTGTTATAAATTAAAAACTCTCACTCTCCATTTAGATCCTTCTCAATTACTTGAAAGAACTTATTCTTTCAATCATTTAATGAAATTAAACCTTTTGAAAAAATTAATAATAAAAGATGATTTATTTAAAAGACCTTATTCTATGTTTGATCTCAATCAATTACTTTATTATTCTAAACAACTTAAAATTATCTTTATGTTAAACCATGTTATTATCCCATTCAATTACACTCAATGGTTTGACTATTCCCAAATGACGTTTTTTCTTCAAAACAAATCAACTTTTTCTTTATTAAATTCTTTAAATTTAAAAGTCAAAAACAAACACATCTTTATGCATCATTTAGAAATAAGTAGGTGTAACGAATCAACTATCAATTCTCTTTTAAATTCTATTGAAACTAAAACTATTAAATTTATAGATTGTATTATTTCTTTCAATAAAATCAATTTTTATCCTCTTCAAATGTTAACTTCTCTTTGGATTAAAAGAATGAAATCTTTAGATCTTCTTCTACTTAATGAAATGAAACAACTAAAATCTCTTCGTCTTGAATACATTGAAGAAACAAAAAACGTTAAATCTTTATTACAAACTAATTATCTAAAAGTTCTCATCATCAAAAATTGTCAAGGAATTTATCTAAAAACAATCGTTAAATTGAACCACTTACTCACACTCGACTATGACCAAAGAGAATTACCTCTTAAACGACCTTTCAATAAATTCCTCAACAAATTAAATCTATATCATAATAACGAATTTATTAAATATTATAACTATCTCAGAAAATTACCAAATTGCACATATAATTCTGTTCAAATCAATTTCATTCATCCATCATTAACTGACAATTTCTATTATTTTAATCATAAACTTTAATCTCTCTTTCTTTAATTGTTTTATTTTTTTATGTTAAAACTATGTTTTGTGATTAATTTATTCTTCTCTAGAGATTCATCCATTTATAGCTCCTATCTTCAACTGTTTTTATTTTATCTTTCTTATTTCTCTTATACAATGCCTTTCTTTCATTTAATTTCATTTAATTCCAACGATATTTATCAATCATACAACAAAATATGTTTTGTACTAATATTAAATAGATTTTTGAACAATTAATTCATTATTAATTACTATGACTATTTTTTCTTTGATAAATACTCTGTTTTATAGTGTATTTTGTATTATTTATATGTTGTTAAATTAAATGAACAAACAACAATTCTTGTCATTATCACTTTGTTTTATTTTAGTCATTATTGTAAAGAATAATCTAATTAATTAGAATATAAAAAGTAGTTTAATGTTTTGTTGAGATTTGATATATGTTTTTGGTTATTGTGGAATCACAAATGATTGTTATCATTTGATCAAACCATAGTTACTGATGACAAGAATCAGAACAATGATGTTAGAGTATTTGTATCAACATTTTCTAATGAATCTGAAACTCTAAACTAAAAAAGATATAAGAAAAATGAAAACTAAATTAAGTTTGTTTGAAATGGTCATTGTTGGATGTTATTTTCATTCTAAAAATGATTTCATTAAACTGATTATGGTGTGTACTAAATACAATAAAATTTTAACTTTTTATCATTATAATCCAATTGCAATTACATCAGGAATGGAAGAATTCTTTCCTAATATCCATACTCAACATCATTACCATAGAAATGATGTTGTGTTGAATATAGATGTTCATCTGTGTGAATATGAAATGTCTATTGATGAATACAATGAGATTCAAAAAAGAAATGGAGATTGGAAATGTTTACAAATAAAGAATAGAGAAGGATACTTAAAACCAAGTGAAATTAATGTTGTCAACATTATTAATCAAAACTTGTTATTAGAAGAAAAACATGTGAAATTTGATTTTTCTATGGTTAGAGAGATAAGAAGTGGATTTCACTTTCCTATGAGAACTAATGAAGTCGTTCTATCAACTCAACTCAAAACACTTCCAGATAGATGTTTTATGAACTGTTTTTCATTGAAAGAAATAGACTTGAAGAATGTACAGAAAATTGGAGATAATTGTTTTAATATGTGTTCACAACTTACGTCATTAACAATTTCATCATTCCTAACTGAGATAGGGAGAGATAGCTTCAAGATGTGTAATTCTATTCAACACATTTCTAATACTGGAAATAAAATAATACCAACAAGAATGGATTATCAATTATCACAAGTCTTTGAAAGAGCTGGTATAATTATTACTGAGAAAAGAATGAGTAAAGAAGATATTCAACAAAAAGATTGGAAGTTGTGTAGTGGATGTGTTGAAATAGGAGATGGGAGTTTTGAGACAAGCACAATCGATTCAATTGATCTGAGTGAAGTTGAAAAGATTGGAAGTCATTGTTTCTTTTGTTGTAATAACTTGAGCAAAGTAACATTTAGTGATAAGATTGCTTCCATAGGGGAGTGGTCATTCTGTGAGTGTCCAAGACTTTCAATCATTGAGTATAACAGTCATAACACAATGAAGACACAAATCCCACACTTTATTCGAGTACTGATTCACAACCATCAAAAGATGTGTTCTAGCAAGGATTGTTATTGTAAAGAAGACCAAATTCAGTATCAAGGATCAATACCAGATGGTGTTGAAGTAATTGAAAAGAATGTGTTTATGAGAGAGTATTCAATCAGAGAAATCAATATCCCATCCACAATCACAGAAATAAAGTCAATGACATTTCAATATATGGATAGTCTTACTTCAATCACGTTATCCAACCAACTGAAGAAGTTACCAGAATACTTCCTTAGGGGATGTAGATGCATTGAACTTGTTGATACTAAAAATGTAGAAGAAATACCAAAAGGATGTTTTAACGATTGTCAGGCATTAACCAGAATAAAGATTTCAAATAATCTTCAATCTATCTCACCACAATCTTTTCTTAATTGCTCTAAATTAATGAAAATAGATACACAGGGAATGAAAAAAATGAAAGGGAATGTAAGATATAAGATATGTTCATTACTGAAAGAGGATGGTGTGATCTGTGATGAGTGTTGGTTAATGCATGATGATATTAATGAAGAAGATGTTGTTTTCAATATTCAAGAAGGAGTAACAAGAATAGCCTCATATTGTTTCAAAGATATGAATATTCAGAAGATTTCTATTCCAAGAAGTGTGAGAGTGATTGAAAAGAATGCTGTTTACAATTGTACAATAGCTCAAATGGAAGTGGGTGATATTAATAAAACTGACTATGAAAAGGGTTGTTTTAATGGAACTGAAATACAAAATAAAACATTCCCTGAAGAGTGTTTTAATGTTTATGATGATTTATGTTTTATTGAACAATTTAATGATGTAATTAATTAAGTAATTAATATTTTGGATGTGATAATTTATAGAATGAATTATAATTTACATTTAATTGTTATTAATTCTACAATATATTTAATTCGTCTGAAATAACTTTTTAACAACATTCTTCATTTCTAATTCCATTTATTTCTTCTAATTGACATTGAACAATTGGGTTATGATATATTTCTTTCTTATCACAAATTCCATATTTTTTTATCATTGAAATAATTGTTAAATCATCCCAACACTCCATCCACATTTCTTTGTTTCTTCTTGATATTCTTTTTCATTGATAATTTCTCCTTTTTTAATTCTTTGATATCCTTCTTTAATAATATTGCTGTTTTCTTGATAATTTGGTGTGTTTGAATATTGTGTTTCAATTTAATCTTTGATGTGTTCATAATTCTTCTTTCTTACTTTTTGTTTGTCTATCTTTCTTGTTTTAATCTGATGATAATTTCTTTTCTCTATTTCTCTTTTCATCCTTTCTTTTTCATTCTTATCCTGTTTGATTGGTTTTTCTTCATTGATAGTTGACTATTCATCATATTAACCATTTCAATGTTGTATTAACCATCAGGGTTTGTTTGCATTTATTATTATGTGCTTAGTTATTTTCATTTTATAGTTCTTTGATTTTGTTGTTTCTAGTTTACTTGTTATAAAAGATAGAAGTGATGATATAAAATGGGTAATGTGGTATGTTACAAATACAAACAATGATTACAAATTAATCTCTATTAATTTATTCATTCTTCTTATTTATTTTTATTACTTTACACTTATAATAATCTCGTTTAGTATACTTTAAAAACTTAATATTGATACTGATATTTATTGATAACAAAGTGTAAATAATCAATAAATACATAGTTTGTATTATTGAATTGATTTATTTGATAAAGTATTAACATGAAATAACAATAAAATCTTTTTAAATTTGATATATTTCAATGATGTAATATTGAAATAATCATAAACATTGTATTTCCTTTTGAATATTATGATAATTGTTTGCACTATTTAAGTATTATTAATGAAATTTCTATCTTATTCATTTAAGATTATTTATTACTTAATTCATATTTTAAATAAGAAGTTTTGTGTTCCTTTTCATAATATCATTCATTTCTATTGTTTGTCTATTTTTATATTAATCATCTTTCTATTTATTCTTGATTCTATTGAAATTAGTTATAAACACATTTAAATTATCATTGTGTTTCATGTTTTAATATTGGAAATTCAATAAATATGATAATATTATAGTTGTTAATGTATTCTAATTATCTTAAATATGAATTAAAATAACTTAGTATTCAATGATTGTTTAATTGTTCAATTATCATTTGATCTAATCTATATTAATCAAAGTAACTAATAAATGTTAACAATTAATAACTTATATTTATTGTAGTTTTAAACACAATACAATAGGAATGAACTTGTATATAATTAATTATATTGGTCAAATTAATTAACAATAACAAAACAAATTATCGTTGATTCTATTAATTCTAAGAACTAAACAATTCGATTAACGTTTTATTGATTAAAATTGTTTGTGTATTGTTTATTAATGAAAGTGTGAATGTATTGGTTTAATAAAAACAAGTAATTTGATATTAATCAAAAGGGTAGTAGAAAGTAATAAATTGTTTAAAAATCATTATAGTTAATTAAATATGAGTTGAAGTACTATTGATTAATTGAATTTATCAATAGATTAAAGGATTAAGCAATGATTCCTCCCCATTCAATGACATACTTTCCTGTTGGTCTTTGTCTTTCTTCAACACTATCAATTGTTGGGAGATTATTAATATTTTCAACTTCTTCAAATTTTAATGCTATTCTATGAGTTTGATTAAACCCACTTATTTTTAGTTGGGCAATTTCATTATCATATGATGAATCACAAATTGTAACTTTGTAATAATTCTTATTTAATTTTGCAATCCAGTAAACAATGAAATCATTGATTTCTCTCTCATTCATTCCCAATTTTTTTAACAATACTTCTAATTCATTAGAAATATTTTCATGTGTTATGCCAACTTCTTTTCCTTTAAACTCTTCTTTCTTCAAACAAACACCTTCCCAGAATAAATAGTCAAAGTGTTTGTTATTTATTTCAATTACACAATTTGATACTCCATCACTACAATATGTTCCTTTCCATTCATACGCTTTCTTAGTATTGTCTTCTTTGATAATTCTTGGATTTGGATAAGTAGCCCCAATATCTATTGCATCATTCAATTCTAAATGACAACAAAACTCTTCTTTCTCTTTAATTGTATCATCATAGATTAGAATTACTGGTTTATCAAACCCACAAAAATCACTCCACTCCACTTCTTCAGAAACAATTTGGTCTTCTTGTTGTTGATGAGTAATAAAACTCATTTCAATTTGAGAGTTTGTTTTAAGAACACTGAAAATAGTAGAACATTCACACTCTTCTTTAAATGTAATTCTGTTTTTAATATCATAAATATGATTTATTTCATCTTCATCTATCAATCCTTCATTCCAAAACATTTCTTCACATTCAAATATATCTGTTTCGATGTGAACTGGTTTTTGAATATGAATTCTCTTTATTATTATTTTCAACAACTTATTTTTTAGTTGTTCTAATGTTGTTATACCAGACATTTTAATTTCAAAAATGAATAATTCACAATTAACAATGAATGTCTTCTTTAAAAATGATGTATTTGTATTGAAGTCATTACAAAATTCAATATAATCAAATACAAATGGTTGATTTCCTGTATTAATATTGACAGTGTTATATCTTTCTAATTCAATTACAAAACAATTCATCTTATATCCTGTATGAATGACATTTATTAAATTTCCATTTCGTGTGTAAAATACAATTTGTTGTGATGGTATGTATCCACATCCAATAACATCACTATCTTCAAATAGTGTATTTGTATTGTTTCCTTTTGTTTCTTCATTGAATATTTTTCTATCATTAGAACTGAGTTTTACAACTCTATCTGATTTATTATCAAATCTTTTATTCAAAGTACTTAAAACCATTCCAATTGAGAAAATAGGATCTTTTCCAATAATATGAAATTCACAGTATTGAATATCTGTTTTAATTAACTGATATTTGTTTTGTTCAACACAAACAAGTGTGTATTGTTTAGATAAATCTACAAATCCTGATAATTTCATCTGTTTAATATTTCGTAATGGTTCAGCACTATCTTGAGATGAAACAAATGTGGTTGTTTGGTTCTTACCATCCATAAATACAATTCTTTGTTGAATATTATTAAGAATAAATTGTACATCTTCTTCACTCTTTGGAATGATACCATTCCAATCAATGACATCAGAACTACTAATACCAAACAGTGTTTTTAACGATAAACTAGCCTTATTGATTAATAATTGATTTTCATTGGTTTGTTCGTTTTTATTAAAAACTTGTTGTTGTTCAGATGGTTTTACAATAAGTTCTTGGGTATCCATGATGTATTATTTGAATTTGAAATAGTTCTCCTTTTTATATTGTAAGATATTCATGAAAATGTTACACGTTATAGTTATTTACTATATCATAACAAGACATACCTCAAATTTTTAATAATTTAGAAAAAAGAAAAAAATAACAAAAAATAGAAATCTTTCATATATATGTTTTGTTTTATCGAATAAGAAGCCAGGTGATCAAATAAACCCTTTTTGTTTTTTTAATAAACCCCAACTATTGTGCAAACACTTGATAGAACAAAAATGGTTGAAGTCATTATTATATAATGTCTTTATAATGAAATTTTTATTTTTGATAATTCACTACCACATTTTCTTTGTTTTCTTGAAATTAGATTAATCGTTCAATGGTTTGGTGTTTGTCTATGTGATTAAAAGAATAAATTATAATTAAAAAGAATTTGTTTTGTTTCTTGTATGTCTTCTTTTTCTAATAGAAAATGATGTAAATTGAATGGTGTAAATAAGTTTTATCTTTGTTTCAATTATTAATAATCTTTATATCATTTCTTTATATTTAAATTATGTTATTTTCAATACGCTTATTAAATCTTTTGTTTTTTTTATAACTTGATTATCTATCATAGATAAAATAAAACTTTGTTTAGTTTTTATACTAATTCTTATTTCATTTTTGTGTTTATTTAACTTTCATTCTTTGAATTATTCATTTTTCTTTTTTTATATTTCTTTTAATATGTTTGTTATTGTTATTTTAATTAAGTTATTTTGTTTTTAGTATTACTATTCTTTACATATCGTTAAAATGTAAATATTTCTTCATCAATAATACTCATTATTATTATTATTATCTTTTGATAAAATCAAATATCATATGATAAATTAAAAATAAATAATTAATCTATATGATTTTAAATTAATGAATAAAACTTATATGTTTTAACAAATGTTATTCAATATTCATAATTCAATAATGAAACAATTATCATTATCAAATAAACTCATGATTAACATTTCTTCATTTTCTAATATTTCTAGTGAAATAATAACAGAATAAACAAATTAATTTATCATCTCTCCTTGAAATAAACTTTATTGTTTATTTTAAATGTGTTTTAAATGAGAATAGCATGATCTAGTTGATATTATAAATATCATAGTTAACTTAATAATTAATAACAATAACTCATTATTATTCAAATAATGATAATATATTATTATAAAACAAATCATATAATTAATTAGAGTGGTTAATTAATGATACTTTTGTTTATTTGATATCATTTTATATTTAATTACAATTTATATTGTTTGAATTAATGTTTATTTCAACTTATTCATTATTTATCTTTGAATGATTTATTTGAATATTAGATTTTATTTATATTTAAAGTTATTTAATAATTATTATAATAATATCTTTAAATGTAATTGTAATGTAGTGTTCTTCTTTTATTATTATGTTATAATTTCAATATTATGTTTCATATATATATATATATATAATTTATTGATTATTAATATTATAATGTCTCTAATTATAATTTCTAGGTTATTAACATAATTAATTGTACAATGAATATAGTTTGTTTTAATATTAGTTAGTTTTCATTTTTTATTTGTAAATATTTGATTTCATTATTCAAATGAATATTTATTCTGAGGTAATGAATATTTTGATTTTGGTTCAATTAATCTTATTACATTTATCACATATATTATTCTATATTTTAACACATTCAATAAAACTTGTTTCTCTATTTCATATTCATTTAAAACAATTTTTAATTCATTTTTATATGTCCATACAGAAAATCTTATATTTATGTTATATCAATGTCAATTCAGTGATATTTATTGTTAAAACACTACATCATTTTATTATATTTCTTGTTTTTTTTACAAATTTAATTATTTTATATGTTATAGTTGTATTATATTTATTGTTAGTGTTTATTCAAATATTCAAGTTATGAACTAGTTATAAAACTATTCATTCTATACAATTGAACTGTATTATTATATTCTAATTATCTACATAAATTAATCTTATTATTTCTATTATAAGTTATTATCTAATAATAACGTGTTATTTCATATTCTCATTTGTTTGTGCTTTGTTCATACTCTTTTCTAATTGTTAATTTTATTTAAATTTATACCTCTCTTCATTATATTGTTCTATCTTAAGTTTGTTATTAAACACTCTTTTATTGTAAAGTGTTGTATTACAATTTAAATAGTTAGTATTTGTAGTAAATGATTGTTGTTTCATTATTCTCTTTGTTTATAAAAACAGAATGATGATTTGGTTAGATTTTATGTATTTATATCTGAATTACTTGTATTTATTTAAATTCAAATTATTAATAATATCTTCATTTGTTGATAAACACATTACAGTTTCTTGTTATTTTGTTATATTATTTGTATTATTACTGTTCATTAATGATACAATGTATTTGATATATTTTCTATTAAATCAGTTTTATTGAAAAATTGATGCTATTATGATTAAAGAAAAGTGAGATGAGGTAATAATTTAATTATTGTATTTTGAAATAAATAGTTAAAATATTTTGATTGATTTTCAAATTATTATTTATTCTGTCATTTTTACTTATCATTTTATTCCTTCTTTATTTAATTAATACAACATTTCATAAACTTTAATATTACAGTGTCAATGATAATTGTTGTATTATTTTCATTAAAATTCCATTTTCATAACCATTTCATAAATATTGTTAAATTTCAGAAATTGAACTTGTTGAGTTATTACTTTATTCATCTTTTCTTTTATCTTTCATTATTTCTTTATTTGACTTTATTTTAATTTATTCTGTTTTCATTTAATCAATTTATGTTCATTTTATTTTGTTTGATGTAATAACAATATTCCACCATTGAACTAATCATAATGAATATTTAAAATATACCATGATAATAGTCTTCTTTAAAACATAAAACAAATTCAATGATTTCAATGAAATGAGTTTTCAATAACTTAATAGATGCAATTATCAATATTTAATTCACAAAAAAGATATTATAATTTCTTTACTAAATATATTCTGTTAATGAAAATAAAAATGATCTTATTAATTAACCTTATTTAATAAAACTCACATAACTTCACTATCAATTTATCATAAAATTTTATCTCATCTTTACAAACTAATGTTTGTTAAAGTAGTACATAACAATAGATAATCTCAAAAAAGAACGATAATAATTTAAAATTATAAACTTTGAGTTTGGCCTGTAAAAGAACCGTGGACATAAACTAATAACATTTATGTTGTTTTTTATTTTGTATTCTCTTCAATGCTTTTTAAATACTTAGAACCCTCAAATTTCCTTCCACCAAAAGAATAGTTTCTGTAGCAATCAACTTTTTCTAAATTTTTACAATACCTGAAACATTCATCTCCTATTATTTTCACACTTTTGTTTATTTCAACTTTTGTCAAATTGAAACATTCTTTGAAACACCCATCTCCTATTCCAGTAATATTGCTTGGAATAGTGATTGAAAGTAAGTCATTTCGTTGACTGAAACAATATGAATCAAGATAATCAATGTCATATGGTATTTCTGTCAATTCTTTTGATTCTTCCTTTGTTAAGAAGATATTATTTATTTCACAAATGTTCATCTGACGTGCAATAGTTGCCATTCTTCTACACAACGGTAGAGAAACTTTATCCCCATTTATGATCAGTCTTTTAATTGTTGAACAAAACTGAATTGGTGATGGAAGAGAACGTAAGTTTGAAGAAAAAGTCAAAGAAGAAAGTGATGAAACATTTGTGAAAGAATACATTCCTATCTCTGAAATATTTCCCAAATCAAGTTCTTTCAGTGAACTCACATTGTTAAAACATCCAGCCCCAATTTTTTTAAGGGACGGAGGGAATATCAACCTAGTTAAGTTGTTCCATGAATTACCTATTATCATTCCATTTGTGTGTATTTCTATTAAGGTTAATGGAAATCTAACTTCAGTATCTTCATAGTTTTCTTCTTCAAAATAAATAATCTTAATTCCCTCTCTTAACTGGTTTGATGTATGCATTCTTAATTGAATTGTATTGCATTGAATACCTTGATTTTCAAGAGCCATTGCAAGTTCATTATCAATAACATCTTCAATAACTCTTGGTGGAGAATCAATAAATTTAATGTTCTTCAAGTTTGGGCATTGACAAAACATTTTACAATTAAAACATTCTTTGTTCATAATAGTTACACTTGTTAAATCAGGACAATTATTAAACGAGTCATCTTCAAATTTTTTAACATGTCTTAAATCAATTTCTTTTAGTAATAAAATGTCATGAAATGAATCTGTTGATAGATATGTTAAACTTATTGGTAATTGAATATATTCTATTTCCTTTTCATGAAAACAATTAGGTTCAAGCCTTTTTACTCCATTTGGTATTTCATTTTTTTCTGTTGTATTTCTGAAATAAATATCATCGACATCAATTCTGTTATTAATAAATATCCGAGCCTCTTCAAAAGGAAGTGATGTATTTATTTTTGTAATTCCATAATTTGAAATATGTTTTAATGATAACAAACCTTGAAAACAATTTGTTCCTTCTTCGTAAAGTGTTTGTGGAAGTGTAATACTTATCAGTTGTGTACATTCACATATACTGTGATTTCCAATATATCTTAATGATTGAATATTTAATTCTTTGAGAGAATTAAGTTGGTTGATGCATTCATTTCCAATAATACGAATGTTATTAAGTTCTAATTTAGATAAACATTTATATTGACTAAACACATTATCACCAAGAATCATAATAGAGTCTAAATGTAATTCCGCTATTTTATTTATTTTTTCATTGTCCAAATAGTTATTATTATAATAATAATAATGAAACATTGGATGATACCTTTTACAAGTCAATAAAATTTTAATTTCCTTTGGCAATTTAATATTATTTTCTAATCTAGATTCATTCATTTTTACCATTCTAAAACTTACATTTTTTTCTTTTTTCTTTTTTATTGATAAATATTCTTTTTCTTTAATATCACCAAAATAATAATATTTCCCTATTCCTTCAACCCGACGTTCTGATGTACTATAAATGTATTGTGTTTGAATATTTGGGAAAATTTTTAATAATTCTTTTGTTAATGGAATTGGATTATAATGAAACATTGAAGGAATGTCTTTGTATTTCTTACAGATCTGAACTATATCAATAAAGTCACTTGAGAAGTTAAAATATTTGGATATAATCATCATATGATATGTATCAATTTTTGACATTATTTTATACTTATTATCAGTTGATTTTTGGTTTTTATTTAAAAAAGACAAAACTCAAAGTATTCTAAAATAATAATTTACTCATTCTCTCTATTAATATGAATTGTGTTTTTTAATTACATAATAAAGAATTTTAAATAAAACTTATTAGACTGTTTAAATTGAAATAACAAACTGAAATACATTAGAATGTGAATGAATTTGTTTCAAACAATATTCTAATTGATGATTTTGTACCATTCCATTAGATTTTAATATTTCTATAAATGGTAATACATCACTACAAAATGTATCATATTCAATATTAAATGGTATTGTTTGTTTTTGTTTTGTAATACAATTATTTATTATTTTATTAAAACATTCTTTACACTCTTCAATTTCTTTATTCCCTTTTTTATTCATTGTACTAAGTGATTGATTTACTGGTGATGCTTCTATTTCAACCATTCTTTTTTCTTTTCTTGGGATAACCATAACACTTCCTGTAATAACAGCACATGTAAGGTATTCACAGAGTGGTTGATTGAATGCTTGTTTCTGAAATATATCAGCCAAACAAATATAATGTTCTACATAAGTTAAATATTTCATTTCTTTAATTGTAGAAATAATATTGTGTTCAATTAATGGAATAATTCGTTCTCTTCCTTGTAACTCTTTTGCCACACTACTTGGACTATGTTTCAATTCATACCTTTTTTCATATTCATTATAAACTGGTTCTGTATGAATAATTCTTCCTATTAAATGAAAAAATGAAATAGCCTCGTTAGTAGATATAACTTGTATAAATTTACTGTTTATTTCGATAATTTCTTTATTATTTAATGCAACTCTCAAATCACCATGACATCCTTCTGCTATACTATTAATAATCCCTTGACTTATTCCATTTAAACATTTTTTGATACTATTTATTGTTATTGGGTTTAAAGTAACATAACTAATTGATTCTTTTAAACTTTCATATTCAAAATTCCCTTTATTTGTTTCAATGTATTTGTTAATACTATTTTTAATTGATTCATTACAAGTAATAACTAATGGCATTTTCCCATTTCTTACATAATCTACAAATAATTCAACATACCATTCACTTGAACATTCTTCTTCAAATAAAATACAACTTCTTCTCCAATCACCTCCAAACAATCCTCTCATTTCTGATGAATACAATACCCATTCTCT
This sequence comes from Entamoeba dispar SAW760, assembly GCF_000209125.1. Taxonomy (NCBI): domain Eukaryota; phylum Evosea; order Mastigamoebida; family Endamoebidae; genus Entamoeba; species Entamoeba dispar. The sequence continues at coordinate 53,296 of NW_001853170.1, forward strand.
CATTTCTTCTTTATTTTTTCCTTTCTTATCGTTTATTTTACTATCCATCTCTTTGATTTGGATTCGATCTTCCTTTCCAATTGATTTGATTAGTGTTGTTTTTCCACTTCCATTCGGTCCATTAACAATAAGTATTTTTGGTTTTGTTAAATTCTCATTCATCCATTTTCTGACTTCCTCTACTTTTTTCTTTTGAATTACCAATTTACTGAGTTCAGTTGGAAGGGTCTCAATCCTTTGTTTCTGTCTTACTATCATCTTTGTTTCTTGTTTTACTCATTTTTAAGATTTTTTATTTGTTTTATTTTATAAAAAAAGTCAATTATATTGTTTGTTTTGATATGACTCTAATAATGTCATAATATCTCCAATTAAAATCCTTTCTTTTTGGTTATGGTTCCATGACATTTCAATAACCTTTTTTAATTCTACTTCTTGAATTTTATTAATTGTTTCAGGTCTCTCTCCTGCTGATATTTTATCTGCAACAGTCCATGGTTTCATGTCTTTTGGAAATGGATCTTGCCATGTAATAATCTCTAACATTGTTATTGAATATGAATATATATCTGATGCCATTTTGTAATGTTCTCGATTTAATATTTCTGGTGCCATGTAAATAGGTGATCCTATCCCTTTTGTGAATGTTATATTTGTCATCATCATATTAATGTTTCTTGAACTTCCAAAATCTGTTAATTTACAATTAACTCCAATATTATCATCAAGTGTTATAACAAGAAAATTATCTGGTTTAATATCTCGATGTAATATTCCATTTGAATGAAGATATGAAATTCCATTTGCTCCATCTATCATGAATTTAATTCTTATTTTATTTGGTATTTCTGTGTTTGTTCTTTTATTAATTAAATCTTGTATTGATCCATATTTTGCATATTCTGTTATCATACATATTTTATTAGGAATAAATACTGCTCCATAAAAATGAATAATATATTCACTTCGAAATTTATCTAACATCATTACTTCTTTCTCAAATTCTTTCTTTTTATTTTCATTTTCTTCAATTTGTTTCATTTTCTTAATTGCTACTTGATTTCCTCTAAATTCTCCTATATATACAATTCCAAATGATCCTTCTCCTATTTTATTTTCTTCTTTTATTTCATCCGGATCAAGTCGTGTTGGTATTATTGTTTTGCAATTAATGGGTAGTGAATAGAAAATGATTTGTTAACAAAAATTATCAATAACAATATAAATACTACCTTCTATAACGCATGTACAACCCGGGTTAATTGTAATTTTAAACTCACAAACTTCTTTACATCTTAAATAGATGCATGCTGGTTTAATACTAAGTGAATACTTCTTTTTTTATCTGTTTTTGAAATGATTTGGACTTTAACATGGTTGATATAGAAGGATCCAACACAGAGATAATCATATGTATCCTTACCAAGTGGAAGATAGAGCGAATTAGCTGTATCAAATTTAAGGACTTTTTTATTTACAACAAAATCACTATTCTTGTAATTGATAGAAATCAGTTCTATTTTTCAATTTGAATACGAAATCTGTTTCACTATTGATGACTCTAATTGTTTTTTTTTTTAATAAAATACCAGGACAATGCAACAACACCTGCAATAATCAAAATAACTATAATACTTCCTAATATGCATATTAATACTATAAACCATACTACTGGTTGTTTCTGGCAATATGTTCCACTTGTTGAAACACTATACCAAAAATCACATTTACTACATTTTGAGTCAGTAGATTTAGAGCAGTGTTCAATGGCTCTGTAATGTACACATTTATCTCCTATTAATACATAATTTTCTTCACATGAATAACAAGAAATTGTTGAACATGATGTACAATGTTCAGTTACTTCTAGACAAGATTGACAGTAAGGTGTTTTAAGAACATATCCATCTTCACATAAAGTACATCCATTTGGAGTTTTAGTTTTACATGAAGTTAACATATCATATGAAATACATTGTCTTCCATTATACAAAAAGAAATTGTCTTCACATGAAATACAACTATTTCCATCTAAACATTTAGTACAATTCTTTATACATTCTTGACAATCAACATCTTTTCTGTAAAATCCATCTTTACAAATAGCACACCCAGTCCCTGCTTTCATCATTTGAGTACATTTAGCATTAAGAATATCATCACTTTGACATATTGATTTTGTTCCATCTCTTTGTAATGTGTATTTGTCATTACATGAAATACAATAAGATTCATCACCAAAACATTCATAACAGTTAGAGTTGCATGGTAAACATTCTCCATTAGATAGATAATATCTCACATTACATTTAATACAGTTTCCCTCAAGATATTCAATACATTGATTTTCTGGTTTTGTTGAAGTACATAATCCATCTACAAGATAACTATCATCTCACATGTAATACAATTTGTTGAACTATAACATTCTGTACATTTTAATGGACAATTAACACAACTAGAACCATCAAAATATTTCCCAGAAACACATTTATAACAAGTTGAATCTTTTTCTAATGAACAATCTGTTTTATCAATACAAATTCCATTCGAATTGATAATATATGAATTACTACAACTAAGACATTCTGTTGCTGTGCATTTTGTACATTCTGAACCAAAATTTTTGGAACATTCTTTGCATGTTCCATCATCATTAAACCATCCATCATTACATTGAACTACACCATTTGGTGATACAATAGAGGCACTTGATTGTTTAACACACTGTCCTGAAGACAACATATATCCATCATTAATATCACAAACTGAACACTCTCCATTATTTGTGCTACATACTCCACACCCTGAATGGAGTTCTGAACAATACTTATTACAACTTTGTTCATCCGAACTATATTTTCCATCTTGACACTTTCTGCACATTCCCATAATATAATTTGGACATACCTCTGATGAAACTAATTCACAATAATTTGATAACCCAACTTTATATCCATCTTCACATAATAAGCATTTACTATCTGAACTACATTTTTTACAATGGATATTACATGGAAAACAATTTTGAGATTTCAGTGTTTGACCTTTTAAGTAATATCCTTCTTTACATTCAACACAATTCCCAGCTGTTGAATACTTAGTGCAATTAAGAACAATTGGTCGTTCTGGGCAATCTCCCTCAATTGGGTTTCCTTCTCCACATTTTAAGCATTCTACTTTTCCAGTAGTAATGTACATATCAGTACAATAAGATGTTTCATTTATAATTATATTATTTGTTGTTCCTGTTTTCATGTTAATTAATGAGAGTCCATCATGTACAACAGAAATAATATTTTTTTCATTAAATTCAATTGTTTGTCCTATAATTCCATCTAAATAAATGTAGTTGTTTTTTCCATCAATTACAAAATGGTCTGTTGGTTTTCCACTTGTTGTAATAAGTTTAAACTTCTGAAAGCTTGCTATTAATGTGGCACTATTAGAAATATATAATTCTTCAATGTCGTTTATTGTCATTTTTGTATTTCCTTTTGCTAGAATGATTGAACATTGACTTTCCCTAGATGAACATGGACAAGTAAAGTCAAGATCCCCATTGACATCCACATATCCTTCATTTGTTTGAATACATTGTCTTTGGTAAAGATTCATTGTTATGCAGTTTTCTTTTGTGATTGATGTTTGACTTTCTTCCATGATAACAATAGCTTGTCGATCACAACTGAATTTAATTTGTTCTGGTTGATTAATTTCAATCTTTCTCTTGGTGTTTTTTACTACTGATCTCATTATATTAGAAATTGTTGGCATACCATTAATATTTAACGATAATGATGCTGAAACAGTATCAAAAAGAGGTGTTTCTTTCTGTTTAGCTCCAGTTAAACTATTTAATGCCAATTTTGTCACACCTCGGTCAATGATAATTATTGATGTATCTGTTTCGATAATGTCTTCAATTAAAGTATTTTGTGATAAGAACGTTAATTTTGAGTGTGGGTTATACTTTACTGCACTGAGAGTTCGTTCAATGACTGTATCTCCTTTGGTGATTAGTGTTGGTTTGTGAGATCGTCCATCAATTGATCCAATAAATATGTTTTGAGTCCCTTCAAGAGTAATATCAAAATCACCTGTTATTTGAATGTTATCAATACTTTGAACATTTGAAAATATTACGTTTTGAGACAATAAAAGAATAGCATTTTCAATATTTGTGGAATCAGGGAGTATGACTTTATCGAGATTAGTTTGGATATAGCAACTTGGTCCTTGGCATGGACACTGTTGATAATCAAAATTATAATTAGGATCTGAAATAGTGCAATAAACATCAATATTGTTAGACTCCTTCTTACATACCCTTAACAAACGGTCCAAAGCATAAACTTTATGCTCATTTGACTCTACTAATGATAATTCATCAGAAAATGGAGAGTTTGAAGAAGCTAATTCAAAGCAATCAACAGTAGTGGAACTGAAATTTATTTTAATAGCACTTGAAATGACTAAATTACCTGAGTTAACTTGAATTAATGCTTTTCCATCTAAATTTGAGTCAGTGATATCACCAACTGTAGTAATAGAATCAAATGAGAATTGAGAATTTTCATTAACAGAAATTGAAGACATTAAATTTATTTTCAAAGACGAACATCTTAAGTCTGTGTCAATATTAATATTTGAAATTTTACTAAAATCACACACATCTTCTACATTAATTCCTACACCAGTAATTGTTACTGATTTAAGATCTGTTTCTGAAATAATTTTTTGCCAATATCTTTTTACATTTCCTCCATTATAATCTTGAGATAAAACTAATGTAAATTTATCATATCTTCTAGTAGTTGAATCATCACAATCAAATTGAGTAAAGGTAGTTGGTGATGTTTGTGTACACTTACAGTTTATAGAACTTGTTGTTTTGATATATCTTCTTGTTGAATCACCACAAGGTACTTGTTTAATACCAATATTATTTAATCTTTCTATTTCTTCATCAGTATCAATCATTAATTTTCCTCTGAATAGAACAGCATCATTTGAGACAGAATCTTTTATTTCTACTTGATTTAAATAGAAAGTACCAATACTAAAATAAACATCACTTTTAGTAATTTTAAGAGTATTATTAAAATATACTTTACCATAAAAACGCATAGGATAATCTGGTGGTTCTACAATACCAACAAATGAAAGACTATTTCTTTTTGGAATAGATAAAGTGGTATCATCAATATTCGTAAAAGAATACCAAATTTGTTCTACAGGTAATTGTTCTTGATCTGAACTGATATTGAAAATCCTATGCTCACTCAAGTGATAACAATCATAATATCCATTTTGATATTCAAAATTTTTAAAAGTACATGTACAATCATTATCTGGTATTATCTTTAAAGGACAAAGAGTAATTCGAGAATATCCATCAATATCACAAATACTATACGATTGGTATGTTGCAGAAACCTTTCCAGAAATTGGTGTTTTTATAGTGGTTTTTATTCCTTTTGTTGAGTAGTGATATGTACACTTTGGGGTATAGTAATTTGTTTTGATTGTAACAGAAGCATCTCCATCGATAAGAAGAAATGGAGGAATATTTTCTTTATAATCTAAAATAATATTTTCATGAAAAGTATCATTGACTGTAAAATAAACAATAACTTTATGTAGCATAAGTGTTGTAGTTGATGAGTCTGATGCAACTCTTCCTCCCTGATACAAAGTAGAATATTCAGGAATTCCATCAAGGTCAAATATATAATTAGTATTTGAATATTTTGACTCTCTCCAAAAGTCTAAGTTTAGTACCTTCCTTCCATTTGCTGTTGAAGGTTCATGTTTAAAATAAAAATACTTATTTGGTGTATCAGCTGTGTCATCAAAAAATAAATAATTTTTGGTTGTATCAACTCTATCAGCACCACAACAATCATTAACAAATAAGAAACAATCAGTTTTATTTGACTCGACATAAGTTACATGTTTCCAACCTCTCCATTCTGACTGTGTTGGATAATTACATGGTGTTCCAAATTTAAAGGAAGCCTATCTGTAGAAAATTCACACCAATCTACATAAACAAAAATATAAAAAAAAAAAGCATGAAGAACACTTCTTTGTCCATAGACAATGATTAAAAAGATTTAACACATTGTATTCATTCAAAAGAAATAAAAAATACTTTTTTACCTCCAAACCTCATCTTAACTTACAATAAATGAATAATATTCAAAAAAGAGTTACAACTTCCGTAGAGATTATAACTTATGAGGAAACAATAAAATAACAAAAAAATGTTCAGAAAGAAAATGTTTTTAATTATAAGAAATATTTTAGACTAGTTGATGCTGTAGATGCTCCTTCTCCGTAAAGACTGTTCCATCTTCTTAATTCATTCAAAGAACTACTGTCTTTAGAAACAGAAGGATTTATCTTTTTAACTTCTTCTAAGAAGTCTTGAGTACTTAAAGGTCTTAAAACGGGATTCATATCTTTTTTTTGTCCTTTTACTTCTTTAGCTAAATACTCTTTGATCGGTCTCATAGCTACCATTTGTCCCAATGCAAATAAATCACTTCCACTAAATCCTTCTGTTTGTTGAGCAATAATAGAATAATTTAAATCTTTCTCAACGTCTTCTCTTCTTAAAATTTTTTTTAAGATTAGCACTCTATTTGTTTCATTTGGAAGATCAACTAAAATCCTTCTACTTAACCTTCTTAACACTGCATCATCTAAATCAAATGGTCTATTTGTTGCTGCCATTACAATTACTCGTTCCATTTCTTTACTTTTAAGCCCATCCCATAATGACATAAACTCATTTTTCATTTTTCTAACTGCTTCATGTTCACTACTTGAACGTTTTCCAAGCAAAGCATCCACCTCATCGACAAAAATAACACATGGAGACAATTTAGAGGCTAACGTAAATAATGCTTTAACATACTTCTCAGCTTCTCCAAACCATTTTGATCCAAGTGATGACATTGATACATTAATAAAGTTTGATTTACTTTCAGTTGCAACCGCTTTAGCTAACATAGTCTTTCCTGTTCCTGGTGGTCCAAATAATAACACTCCTTTAGCTCCTTGTGTTAACTTAGAGAAAAACAATTCTGACCGTTTTAATGGTAATGTAATAGTTTCGTTTAATACTTCTTTTACATCATCCAATGCTCCAATATCATCAAATGACACATTAATATCATCTGCTCTAATAACGTCTGATAATAATTTCTTTTCAAATTCATTATCTGTTTCCATTTCTTCAATATCAATATTTTTCTTTTCTCTAACAGTGTTTAATCCATGTGCAATTTGCTCTTTGCTTAATTCATTTGCAATTCCAGTACTACTCCTTGCTTCTTCAATTGCTATTCCAATAGCTTTTTCTATTTGTTCTGGTGTATAACTTTCAGTCATTTCTTCTCCTGGGTATTGAAGTAATTTAATTCTTAAAGCTGTTGTTTGTGCGATTATCATTTCTCTATTTTTTGCAATCTTTTCCATTTTGGCATCTTCATTAACTAAAGCTTTCCAAGAACGTTCAAGTTCTCCAGTTGGTGGTGAGAACTTTAATACATTACCAAATAATTTTGAAATATTATTTAAATCTTTTTGTTGATCCTTTGTAGCTTTACTAAAAGGAATAGTTTCAAACCTAAATTCTTTAACACCCAACATACATAATGATTGATCCATTTGAGGTCCTGACTGTGATTTTGATGGAGGAGGAGGTGTGACCATAGTTCCAATAATAATAGCATTTTTATCAGAGTATTGAAATGCCCTTAAATAAGATTTAAAATCACTCATTAATTGTATGTTATCATTCATAGATGAAATATTGTTAATTAAAATTATCATTTTTCCTTTCTTATCTTCTGAACTATTTTTTCTTCCATACATGTCAATAATTTCATCTAACTTACCAATAACTCTTTGGTCAGTATCTGGTATTTCTTCATCAATATTTCCTAAATACTCAATATCAACAAAACATGCGACTGTTTTATTAAAATAATCAAAATTAACTGCTGCATGAGAATCTTTAACATATAGTACAACTCCTTTTGTCCCTAATTCAATATCATCTACAAAATCTCTTTGTCTTTTTCCTTTTCCAATAAATTGAACTAATTGACCTGCATAAAATTGTTTTCTTTCTTGAGACTTTGCATCCATAGTCATTCCAAGTGTATCGTAATTAATTTCTAACATAGGAACATCGTACTCATCAGCCAATGCATGAACAACACGTGATAAATGTTTCATACCTCCTTTAGGAATAGTGAGTAATAATGTACGATACAAACTCGTAATAGATTTAGTAAATTTAATTAATTCAGGATGAACAAATGGTATTTCACATGTATATTTTAATGCTTCAATTTCACATGGTCTTAAAAATTTTAATGTAGCTTTATTCATTTCTTTTCTTAAAAATTTTCCTTCAACGTCTTGACTAATTCTATTTCTTCCAAATTTTTTGAAAATAGCTTCAAGTACTTCTGCTTGTGATATTGGCTTAATTGGAGTTTTAATTTCAGGGAAAACCATTTTTTGAATTGGTTGTTCTTTGTTAAATACTGTAATTCCTTGATTTGTTTTTATTTCATCAATTAAACACATTTGTGGTTTTTCATCAAAGAATAATGTAAACACATATGTCTTTGAATAATAAAATCCAATTTCATCTTCTTCTTTTAATACAACTTTATCTCCTTTTCTAACTGTTCGTTGATTAATATAAACAAATCCATTAGATGAAGTGATTTCTAATGAAGCTTCTCCTGGATGAATATATGATATACAAATTTCTACACCTACATTCTCTAATACATAATTAAAGGAATGTTGTCCAATATACATTTTACTTCCATATAAATCAATACCTGGATATGATGAATCAAATGGCCTCAAAACCCCCCAATGAAGTGCATCTTTTCCTGGCTTTAAAGCATCTCCGTATGAATTTACTTGAGGAGGATGTTTCATTCCGGTTGTAGGACATTCTTGTTCATATTCATCTTCGTCTTCATCCTCTTCGTCGAATTCTTCTTCTCCTTCTGATTGTTCAGAACTACTAGAAGAAGAGTTACTATCATCAATATTATGGTGAGACATCCTTGTTATGGTAATTTTGTGTTTTTTTTAATTTTTTTGTTTGTGATGAAGTTTTTGAAGAAATAATAATTTTTTTATTATTTGTTTAATGCTATTAAAAAAGAAAAACACACTTTTAATTAATCAAAAACGTTATTTAGAAAATGACTTTAGAAGTGATGAAATAAATGACTTCACACTAGAAACATTTGTGATTTGTGGGAACAATCCAGACAAAATCCACAAAAACAATGGATAAAGTTCTTTCATCGCCTTATCTTCAATACTCATTGAAATACCATTTAATAATGAGCTAATATCTCCACAAACATTTTCTATCTTTAAAAGGGTTGAAGGCACAGAGAAAGTATTTTTTAATAAGTCAATTCTTCCTTCTATTTTAAAATCACCTATAATTGGTTGGATTTCAAGGAAGCTCAAATTGATGAGCATAGGAGGTGGTGTAATTTCTTGAACAAATTTTGGAGGAGGAGTGTTTTCAGTTGAACATGACTTAACCATTGAATAAAGTTGTTTGAGCACTTTGAGACTTAACCGAATATTTAATTTACATCCATTATTATAAAGACCAATTGAACATCCCATCTCATCTTTAGCTCCATCCAATCTTTTCGGAACAATAGTTTTAAAGGCAATTTGAAGTGTAGATTTTTTGGTATCTAATTCAAAAATAGGTTCTTTTTCTTTATTTGAATGAATAAGAATTTTAGATAAATTGCAATATACATCTGTTGCACCATTATCATCCATCACAACATTCATTTTCATCATTTCAAATCCAATACTGAGAAAATCTTCTTTTTCCATGGTTAATTTGAGTTGAATAGTAATAAATTTTATTTCAATACTAAATGGTTTTTGATTGGTATTAGTTTCTTCTTTTCCTTGAGTATTTTCAATTGGTTCATTCCTGTAATTGTTTAAAAATGATTCATTTTCTTTTTTAAAAGACACTTCATTTGTGTCACGAATAATAGTAGTGTCATATTGTGATGTATTTTTATCTGATGAGTTGATGTCATTTCCTAATAAAAGGTATGTTTCATCAACAAGTTTAATTCCTTTTTTCTTTTTATTGACCATTTTATTAATACTATCATAATCGTATTTTCGTTCTATTCGAGCTAAAGGAATTAACTCCTTTTCATACCATTCTTCCCATGTCTTACTAATTTGTTGTGGTATATTATCCTTAGTAATTTCTGTTGGTTGTTGATATGGATTGATAAATGTTATAATCATCATAACTGTATTAATCAATGGAGATACTTCTTGTATTTTTAGTGTTCCATTAATGTGAAGTGATGGAATATATATCTCTGTTCTTTTTCCATATTTAAAATTACATGTTAATCCCATTTCTATTTCATTTAATTCTATCTTACTTTGAATTTGTCCAATCATTTCATTTTGATATGAAATGTAATGTCCGCATAAATTAGTTGTTTTGAGTGCTATTGGAATAGTGTTATTAAGTGGTACATCTTTAATTTGTTCAACCAATAATCGAGAGTTATTAATAGTAAAAAACGAATGTGAATAATCTTCTGTGGTATTGTCCTTTGAATTGTCATCACTATTTTGTGGTTCTGAAGATGAAGAATATGTCATTGACATTAATAATGAAAATAATTTGAAGAACTCTTCAAATGAATAACCACTTGTCATTCTGATAAATGAGAATTGGTAGATTGATGCCTTGTTCATATTTCTTGGTTTAAAGTAATGAACAATTTCTTCAAATTCTGTATTCTTCGTTTCATGATTAATAAAAGTAAAAGAACAATTTCTCCCATTCATTATTGTTGTTTGTTGTTGTTTTTCAATTTTATCTATCCACCCTCGTTGTATGTAATTCATCTTAATTTCTATTTCTTCAACTTGATAATAAGTAAGAGCCAGTCCCAATCCAAAGATATTTTGTGGGTTAATCATTTCAACACTTTTCATTGTCATTTCCATTAACTCAGTATCATTTCTTAGTATAATTTGAATACAATCAATAGTACCATAAATGTATGTATCTCTCACTGGTTTTTTTCCTTCTTGAATTATTTTGATCATTTTATCAAAATCACATCCATTTTCATACACAATGTCTAATTCTTGAACAATGCTTATTTCTTTACTTTTTTTATTACTACTTTCTTGGTTTATATGACCTGACATTTTCTGACAACACTCTATTACAAATCCAGTTATACAATCTTTAACTTTAGTTAGGGTAACAAGTTCTTTTGTTTCTATATCAAGACTAATGCTTTGGACATTGAAATTAATACAACTCTCACTCATTTCAAATAACTTTTTTAATTCATTCATTTGTTCTTGATTTATTTGAACAAATCCATTTTCTACTTTTGGAATCTCATCAACTCGAGTGACATCACCAAACTTCATTGAATCATTTCCTTTAATGAATAATGGTTGCATTATTCCAATATTTTCTTCTTTTAGTTTTCCTTCTTGGATAGTAATGTCAATGTCTTTAATTATACTTTTCTTTTCTCCTATTTCCATTTCTAATCTCTCCGCTTTAACTGTGATTTTTGTTTGTTGAGCTGATGTGATTTCAATTAATGGTTGTTCATCATTTTCTGTTATTTTAACTTTCATTTCAAATTTGTTCTCTCCATCACAGCATATCAATTCAATTTGATTCAATCTAATACAGATATGAATTGGTTGCTGGTCAGGTGTCTCTGGTTGATCTTCAACACTTTCTTGTTCATCTTTTGGAATCTTATTGCTAATACTCATAAATACAGATAAAAACTTCCCCAACTCATCCATTATTGAAAAGATTTGTTGTTTAACCTTTTCAATATTCATAGTATCAAGTGTTAATTTGACCATCCCTTTTGCATCGATGTTAAATTCATTGTTATGTTTTCGTGTCATCATAATGTCTCCATCTTTATTTTCAATCTCCAAAAAATTCTTTCCTCCAATAGTACTTTTTATTGTTTTTATTTCATATTGTTTATCTGCTGTTGACAAGCATGAAACATTCATCTCAACACAAATCCCATTTTCTACTTCTCCAATATAGAACTTAATTGGAACAGAAGATTGTGTTTTCAAATCAACAATGGATGACTGGTCAGCTGTGTTATTTTTTTTCTTATTCTTCATGACCTCTTCTTTAGTTCTTTTCTCACACTCACTTTGTTCATCAACTGAAGGAAGTACATAATTAACTGCCCCAGCTAGAAAACTTCCAAAAGATGAAAAAAATCCACCAGATGGTTTTTCATCACTGTCTGAAACAGTTTCAACTATTTCTGTTAGTTCTGTTGTAGGTTGTGTTAAAGATTCCAGTTGTCTGGTAAGGAGGTTGACCACAAGGTATTGATTTTTATATATGAACTTCTGACAAAACTCAACCATTTCTTTGCTAATAAAGACCGAAACTTCGTCACAAGAAATACTTACAGGTCCTTTACTTTTATTTCCTGTGATGAAGTTGATGAGATAATCACATATACCCTTTAACGAGATACACTCTTCCTTTTTAGACCCAATAAATAAAACATTAATTGGATGCTTGTCCTGTTCTTGAAAAGAAAGACGAATTTCATCCATTTTAATTGTGAAAGAAGTTTCTTTTTCAGGACACGATTGAATAGACTTTTTATTATCACGAGACAACTGAATAGACTTTGTTTCAACAATAACTTTTAATGGTTGTTCTGTAGGGCTATTACTGGGATATATCGAAATAACTATTTTAATATCTTTGGCTATTATATCAAACATTTTTTCTTTTAAAATTCCTACAATAGAATTAATTAACTCATCTTCAGGTGATCCGCTAGAAGACTCTGGATCTAGATCATAAATAAACGATGTATCATGATTTTCAATATCATCTGTTTCTAATTTTTTACATAACTTATCCTGCGTTGTTGATAGGTATAAATGAACTCCTTCTAAATTTATAGTATTGTCCAAGTTTCCATAGCATTGGTCGATGCAAGTATTACTTTCGACTTGAAAAATTGAGTCTTCTGCTAACTTATCAATAGTTACGTTTTTTTTGTATATACTGTAACCGATATTTTTTTCGTCTTCACCATGAATATATTTATTTGCAAAAATAGTCATTAAATAACTCATTGTTTATCACTCTGAATTTCCTAGTTTGACTTTTATTTCTTTTCTTTTTTATTCGTTTTTTTAAAATAATAAATATCATTATGAAAAACAAGTTTTTAAAATAGAAAAAATTATGTTATTCTACAAATTCATTGGAACAAAATCAGGACTAACCAATCAGAAGGTATGACCTTTCACCTATTGTTCTAATGGGACGATTAATGATTCTTTTGAAACAAAGAGACCTTTTGGAATACTTTTTCTGAAAAGGCATGGAGATGTTGGAGTATAAATAAGTGCGTAGGAACTATGTAGTCAATCATTAGGAATGGACACATACATTTATTCAATTGCACATAAATTATATGAAATGTATCTTCAAGACGAAGAGGCTTTCCATAGTAAACGAGACTATCCTCATAAAGAGGTCTTTGCTGAACTACAGAGATTAAGGAAAATTTTCTTCCCCGATTTCTTTATGAAGCACCAAAACATATCAGAATCTCATCTTGCTTGTGAATTAACAAAATTAGTTGATCTTATTAAAAATTCAGTGGCTGCTTATAATGATGAATTATTTGCACACCAATGCATTATGGCAATATTAGAAAAACTTCCATCAATCAAAAAAATATTAAAAACAGATCTTATTGCTGCATATGCTGGAGATCCAGCTGCACCAGGTCTTTCATTGATAATAAGATGTTATCCTGGATTTCAAGCAGTGATTGTTTATAGAATAGCTCATATATTATATGAATGTGGAGAAAGATATTATTGTAGAGAATTGATGGAAAATGTTCATTCATACACATCAATTGATATTCATCCAGGAGCAAGTATCAAAGGACATTTCTTTATAGACCATGGAGTTGGAGTTGTAATTGGAGAAACTGCCATTCTTGGAGAGTGGTGTAGAATTTATCAATCAGTTACTTTAGGAGCAATGCATTTCCAAGAAGAAGGTGGAGTGATTAACCGAGGAACAAAACGACATCCAACAGTTGGAGATTATGTGACTATAGGAACAGGAGCAAAAGTATTAGGAAATATTATTGTTGGAAGTCATGTTCGTATTGGGGCTAATTGTTGGATTGATAGAAATATTGATAGTAATCAAACCGTATATATTTCAGAACACCCAACTCATTTTGTAAAGCCATGTGCAAATAAAGGGGTGAAGAGTGATTGTGAGATTATAGCAATGATTCCATCATCTCCTTCAGCAAATTCACCATCGATTTAATTTAAATTAAAGTCAACTCTATGATTTTAAATATTTTTTTTCAAAATCAATAAGTAAGTAAATAAAAAGTATGTTTAAATAAGGAAAAAAAAGAGAAATGAAAATAATTTAAGAAGAAATAAAAATTATATCAAATAATAAAAAGAATAAAAAGATAAAATTAATTAAAAAAAAACATTTTTAATTAAGAAATAACAAAATTAAAATAAAAAGAGAATCATTTTCAATAAAGAAAAAAAAAAGGAGTTTTTATAGATTTAATTGTTATTTTAATTAATTATATTTTAATAGTAAAAAGTTAAATAAAAAAGAAAAAAGAAGAAGATATGAAGTGGAGGAAGAAGAAACAGATTTTTATGATTCTTCACACAATAAAAGGAAAGAAAAGAAGTAAAATGAAATTCTAGAAAAAACTAGGTATCTAGAAAATTCCTGAAGAACTAAGAAATCATTAGAAAGAGAAAAAGAATGGCTATTAGACCACCAATTCAAATAAAAGAAGTAGTTAGATTAGACAGATTTGTCAAACCAGAAAGTATTGGATTTACCAGTGTTTCTATTGAAGGAGATAAACATTTTACAGTATTAGAAAAAGGAGAAGAGAAAAGAGTTAGAATATTCCATAATAATAAAATTAATAGTCCAGATTCAAGATCATGTGGTGCAGATTTTGCTATTATGCATCCAACAAAACAAATTATGGCAGTTGCTGCAGGAACTACAGTTCAAATGTTTGATGTTCAATCTAAATCTAAAGTAGCAGATATAACACTTCAAACACCATTAGTATTTTGGAAATGGGCTAATGAACATATTTTAGCTATTGTAACATCAACAACAGTATTTCATTTTGATTTAAATAATCCAAATATTGCACCAAAGAAAATTGTTGATAGACATTCAGAACTTGCAGCATCACAAATTATTGGATATAAAATTGATCCAACAGAAAAATGGGTTGCTATTCTTGCATTATTACAAAAAAATAATGAAATTATTGGAAAAATTCAATTATATTCTATTGAAAAGAATGCATCACAAATTATAGATGGATATGCAGCTAGTTTTTATAATTATAAATTTGATGGAGCATCACAAGCATCAGTTATGTTTGCATTTGCACAAAAATTCCCAACACCAAGACTTGGATTAATTGAAGTTATTAAAGGAGAAGTATCTAAACCAAATGTAAATACAGTAATTGATATACCTATTCAACCACAACAACAAGCAGATTTTATGGTAGGATTAGTTGTTTCAATAAAATATGAAACAATATTATTAATATCAAGAATGGGATATATTTATGGATTTTATTCAGGAGATGGTACATTATTTTTCCAAGGAAGAGTAATTGATGATATTATTTTCTTAACTGCATATAATCAAAGTACAGATGGAGTAACAGTTGTAGGAAAAAAAGGAGTTGTAACTAATATTTATATTGAAGGAGATAAATTAGTTCCATTTATTTGTAATGGATTAAAAAATGTTGGACTTGGATGTAAAGTTGCAGCTAGATGTAATCTTCCAGGAGCTGATGATATTTTTGTAGAAAGATTTAATGCACTTTTAAATGCAGGACAAATTAGAGAAGCAGCTCTTATTGCAGCTAATTCACCAGGTGAATTAATTAGAAATTCAAATACAATTAATAAATTAAGTCAAATGCAAGCACAACCAGGACAAAATCCACCATTATTCCTTTATTTTGCTACTATTTTAGAAACTAGTTCACTTAATGCACTTGAAGGATTTACTCTTATTCAATTACTTATTCCACAAAATAAACTTCCAGCAGTTGAAGCATGGATTGTAAATGATAAAATAGAATGTAGTGAAAAAGCAGGAGATTTAGTTAAACCATATGATCAAAGACTTGCATTAATGATTTATTCTAAAGCACATGCTACAGGAAAAGTAGTTCAATCATTAGCAGAAATGGGACAAAGTGATAAAATAGTTGCATATTGTGAAAGAGCAGGATTTTCACCAGATTATCTTCAAATTCTTCAACAAATTCTTCCAGCATCAGGAGAAGCTGCTAAAGCATATACTACAAGTTTAATTCAACAAAAAGGATATGATGAATTAGATATGATTTCAATAATAGATCTTTTTGCTAGATATAGATATCTTAAAGAAATTACTGCATTAATACTTGATACTCTTGATGGAGATAATGAACAATATGCTAATATTCAAACAAAAATTCTTGAAATGAATTTAATTGGAGCACCACAAATTGCTGATACTATTTTTGAGAATGATATGTTAAAACATTTTGATCATAATAGAATTGGTAAATTATGTGAACAAGCTGGATTATTTAAAAGAGCACTTCAAATTTTTGAAGAATTTGATGATATTAGAAGAGTTCTTGCACACGCATCTGCTATTCCACCAGAATTAATTATTGAAAGTTTTAGAAAATTAGAACCAGAACAAGCAATTCTTGTTCTTCAAGATCTTTTAAGAACAAATCCAAGAGGAAATCTTCAAATTATTATTAAAATATTACTTGAATTCCATACTGGACTTGGAGATGATAAAGTGATTGATTTACTTCAAAAATTTGATTGTTGGGAAGGATTATTTTATTTCTTATCTCAAATTGTTAATACTACTAATGATAAAATGGTTGTATTTAAATATATTGAAGCATGTGCTAGATCTGGACAATTCCAAGAATTAGCACGTGTTGTTCAAGAAAATGATGTTTATGATCCAAATGAAGTTAAAGAATTCTTAAAAAATGCAAGAATTGCAGATCAAATTCCATTTATTATTGTTTGTGATAAACATGGATATGTTGAAGAAATGACACAATATCTTTATCAAAATGGAAATCATAGATTTATTGAAGCATATGTTAAAAAAATTAATCCAATGAATACTCCAAAAGTTGTTGGTGCATTATTAGATTGTGGATGTGGAGAAGATTATATTCAACAATTAATTAATGCAGTTGGAGGTATTTGTCCAGCTGATGAATTAATTAAAACATGTGAAAGTAGAAATAGATTAATTATATTATTACCATGGTTAGAACAAAGATTATCTGAAGGATCTCCTGATGTTTCTCTTCATACAGCTCTTGCTAAAGTTTATGTTGATCAAGGAAAAGATGCAGAGAAATTTTTAAATAATGATATGTATTATGATTCATTAATTGTAGGTAAATATTGTGAAGATAGAGATCCATATTTATCATATATTTGTTATAAGAGAAAGAATTTAGATGATGAATTAATTGATGTAACTAATAGACATAATTTATTTAAATATCAAGCAAAATATCTTGTTGAAAGAGAAGATCTTGAATTATGGAATAAAGTATTAACAGAAGAAAATGAACATAGAAAGAGTGTTGTTGAACAAGTTATTCATACTGCACTTCCAGAATGTATTGATCCAAATCAAATTCTTAAAACTGTTCAAGCATTCCTTCAAAATGATCTTCCAAATGATTTGATTGATTTATTAGATAAATTAGTTTCACAAAATCCAGAATATAGTACTAATCCAACATTACAAAAATTATTAATTCAAACTAGTATTAAAGCAGCACCAAATAGAGTTATGGATTATATTAGAAAACTTAATGATTATGATCCAAAAGAAATTGGTGAAAGTTGTATTGCTGATAATTTATTTGAAGAAGCATATGAAGTTTACACTAAATTTGATTTACAAGAAGAAGCTATGGATGTATTATTACAATATATTAAAGATCTTACTCGTGCTAAAGATTTTGCTGATAAAGCTAAAAAAGATATTTTATATAAAAAACTTGGAGAAGCACAACTTAATGAAATGAAAGTTAAAGATGCTATTATTTCATTAATGAAAGCTAAAGATATTAGTTTAAGATCTAGAGTAATTGATATTGCAGAATCAGATGGATCATATGAAGATTTAATTAATTATTTACTTATGTGTAAAGAAGAAACTAAAGATATGATAGTTGAAACAGAATTATTATATTGTTATGCTAAATTGAAAAAGAATGAAGAAATAGAAAATTTCCTTAAAACAGCTAATTGTGCAAATCTTACATCTATTGCAGAAAGATGTTATAATGAAGAATTATATGGAGCTGCTAAAATTCTTTATACATCATTAAATAATTATATTAAATTAGCATCTTGTTTACTTAAATTAAAAGATTATGCTGGAGCTGTAGAAGCTGCTAAAAAAGCTAATAGTACTAGAACATGGAAAGAAGTTACATTTGCATGTATTGATGCAAAAGAATTTACATTAGCACAAGAAACAGGAATTAATATTTTAATTGCTGGAGATGAAATTACTGAATTAGTTTATTATTATGAAAAGAATGAATTATATGATCAAGTTATTGAATTACTTGAAGCAGGATTAAAAATTGAAAATGTTCATGTTTCTATGTTTACTGAATTAGCTATTCTTTATTCTAAATATAAAGAAGAAAAATTATATGATTATCTTAAACAATATATTACTAAAATTCAATGTCAAAAAGTTATTCCAACAGTTAATATGAATCAACAATGGAAAGAACTTGTATTCCTTTATGTTCAAGTTGATCAAGTTAAAGCTATTGAAACTATGATTTCATATCCAGATAATTGTTTTGATCATCAATTAATGAAAGAATTATTAATTAGTGTTCCAAGAATTGATATGATTTATAAAGCTGAATCATATTATCTTGCAGAAAAACCAGAAAAAATTAATGAAATGTTAATTGCTGTAGCTCATAGATGTGATCATACTCAAGTTATTTCTATTGCTCGTAAAGAAAAAGATCTTAATACTATTCGAGAATATCTTCTTTATTGTCTTGACTTAAATAATGATTCAGTTAATGAAGCACTTATTGATCTTTTCATTGATGATGGTGATGCTAAGAGCTTAAAGAGTCTTATTGAAAAGAATACAAACTTCAATAAAATTGGATTAGCTAATAGATTAAAAGTTCATGAAGATATTGAATTTAGAAAAATTGCTGCATATCTTTATAGTAGTTCTGATGATTATAAGAGTGCAATTGAATTATGTAAGAAAGAAGGATTTGATGATGATGCTATGGAAATTGCTAAAAAATCTAAAGATGAAGAAAAAGTTACTGATTTATTAAATTTCTTTGTAGAACAAGATAAGAAAGAAGCCTTTGGAAATTGTTTGAATGTTTGTTATGATTATGTTCCAACAGAAGTAGCACTTGAACTTGGATATAAGAATAAATTAATGGACCAAACAATGCCATTTATGTGTAAGAAAATGAAAGATACTAATGATAGAATTAAAAAACTTGAACAAGCTGAAAAAGATAGACAAAATGCTAAAAAAGAACCACAACTTGCTCAACAAGATACTCCATTCGGTATGTTAGCTCTTCCTGCTGCACCAGGTATGATGCCAATCCAACAACCAATGGGTGGAATGGGTATGATGAATCAACCAATGCAAGGTATGACTCCTTCTATTCAACCCCAAACTGCTATGGGTGGAATGGGTATGATGAATCAACCAATGCAAGGAATGACTCCAATGGGAACTACATCAACTTCAAATGGTGAATTCATTTTCTAAATTGAATAAAATTGACACTTTTAAAAAACAATTTTTATTTTTTATTTTATTTTTTTTTAATTATATTAACACTTTGTAAATAAATTACTTAAAGAAAAATGTCTTTGTTTTTTTTTTTAAATCAAATAAAATTCAATTATTTTAATTATAGGAGTGGAATAGACAGAACATTAATGAATAATCTATTGTTTCTATTTGATTCTATATCATTATCTTAAACTATTGTATTGGAACTATACAAAATTAATTAAAATAAACATGACTAATGTACCTTTTGAATATACACCTTTATTTTCTTTAGGTGAAGATACTACCCAATATCGTTGTATCTCAAAAGAAGGAATTAGAATTAAAGAATTTGAAGGAAGAGAAATGTTAATTGTTGATAAAGAGGCTATTAGATTACTTACCAATACATGTATTCATGATGTCAGTTTCTTTTTAAGACCAAAACATTTAAAACAATGGGCTGATGCATTAAAAGATCCTGAAGCAACAGAAAATGATAAAACTGTCATTAGAGCATTATTTGAAAATGCTATTATTGCTTCTCATCAAATATTACCTTTATGTCAAGATACTGGAACTGCAATTTGTCATGGTCATAAAGGAGAAAATGTTCTTGTTGAAGGTAATGATGAAGAAGCAATCAGTAAAGGAGTATATGATACTTATATTAATGATAATTTAAGATATAGTCAAAATGCACCTCTATCAATGTATGAAGAAATAAATACTAAATGTAATCTTCCAGCTCAAATTGATATTCATTCAGATAAAGGAAATGAATATAAGTTCTTGTTTTGTGTTAAAGGTGGAGGAAGTGCTAACAAAAGTTATTTATTCCAAGAAACTCGTGCTGTTTTAACACCATCAAAATTAATTGATTTTATTGTCACTAAAATGAAAACTCTTGGAACTGCTGCTTGTCCTCCTTATCATCTTGCTGTTGTTATTGGAGGAACTTCAGCTGAGAAAAATTTAGAAACTGTTAAATTAGCATCAACTGGATATTATGATTCATTACCAACAACTGGAAATAAAGGTGGTAGAGCTTACAGAGATCTTGATATGGAAAAACTTTTATTACAAAAAGCTCAAGAAACTGGTATTGGTGCACAATATGGTGGAAAGTATTTTGCATTAGATGTTAAAGTTATTAGAATGCCAAGGCATGGTGCTTCATGTCCAATTGGTATTGGAGTATCTTGTAGTGCAGATAGAAATATTAAAGGTAAAATCACTAAGGATGGAATTTTTGTTGAAGAATTAGAACACAATCCTGAACAATACTTATGTGGACTTACTCATGACATTTCTAAAGAACCTACAAGAATCAATTTAGATGTTCCTATGCCAGAAATATTGAAACAACTAACTGTTCTTCCTGTAGAATCCCCTGTATTATTAAGTGGTACTATTATCGTTGCAAGAGATATTGCCCATGCTAGAATCAACGATATTTTAAAAGAAACAGGTGATGTCCCACAATATATTAAAGATCATCCTATCTATTATGCAGGACCTGCTAAACAACCAAAAGGTTATCCAAGTGGATCATTTGGTCCTACTACTTCTGCTCGTATGGATCCTTATGTTGATGACTTCCAAGCACATGGTGGAAGTCTTGTAATGATAGCCAAAGGTAATAGAAGTGAAATGTTAACTAATGCTTGCAAGAAACATGGTGGTTTTTACCTTGGAGCAATTGGAGGTGCTGCTGCTTTATTAGCTGAAAAGAATATTAAAAGTGTTGAGTGCATTGCCTTTGAAGATCTTGGAATGGAAGCTGTGTGGAAAATTAAAGTTGAAGACTTATTGGCTTTTGTTTTAGTTGATGATAAAGGTAATGACTTCTTTAAACAAATTAAGCCATTCTGTTCCTCTTGTTCTAAGAAATGTTGTTGTGAGACAAAATAATGCAATTTGATATGATTGAAATCTCAATTCATTTCTTTCATTTCTTATTTTTTATATCTTCCAAAAAATCATTTTTTTCTATCTAAAAGTTATTGTTTGAAAAAATTTAATATAAGTTCATTCTTTTTCTTAATTTCTTTATTTGTTATCTATTGGAGGTTCTTTTATAAAATAAATGAAGGTAATAAATATTAGTAAAACTTCACCTTATGGTGTTCAATTATTATGTATTTTTGACTATATACTATTAAATAGTTTTTAATATGAATTAATTTTATATCAAATATCAATAAAATGTAAATTCAATAAAATTTAAGATGTTTTATTTGAGGATTGTTGAACTTTTATGAGAAATAAAGTTTAAATAAAAAATATTAAATAACAGTATCAGTATGAGGTTCAAGTTGTGGAGTTATTGATTCATTTTGAGAATGGATAATATTTATTTGAGTTATTGGGGTGATAATATCAAGAGATTGTCTATTTTCACTTTCAGATTTTTCTTCATCTAATTCAGTGTAAGTAGTTTCTTGTTGATTATTACTTTCGTTATGATTCTTTACAAAGTCAATTGATGGAGGTGTTAATAACATCAGCATTGAATTGATAACTCCTACTATCATAAGAATATAGAAAGGAAGATACTGGTTCAATGGATAAGAAAACTCATTTGATAATCCCCAAGATAACAAAGGAGAAATTATGATTGGACCAAGTACTCGAGTTGCTGAAACAAATGTTTGAGCAATTCCATTTGCAGATCCCATATACTCAACATCAGCAGCATTGACAAGAAGTGTTGAAATTGAACTAAATCCATTTTGAGTTACAAGGTTCCAACAGAAAGAAAAGGCACTATACACTGCCCATTTGACTATTAATGAGGAACCATTAAATCCTTCTAATGAAGGGAAAATACCATAAAACATAGATGTACATATAATAGTCATAACATATGTTAAACGAAGTCCAAATTGACGTACTAATGGTTTATAGAAGAAAAGAAGAGTTGTTAAACTTCCAAGACTAGCAACAGCCGCAAAGTAACCAACTTCACTTGTTTTTAAACCAAAACCACCACTTCCGACTGAGGCGATCATTAGTAAAGGATAAATTGTCATAAATGTGGTATTTCCAAATCCATGAATTGAATAAAGAATAGAGCAATAAATACTCCAAAAGTTCTTTTTGTTAAAGAATTTAAACATTCTTTTAAATGTATTTTTTAGAGAGTTAAAGATTGAGTAACATTTATTTTGATATTCTTGTTTTTGCTCTCTTTTTATAACATTATTTTCTAATAAATAAAAATATGCAAGGATTAATGCTATAAAACCGAATGAAGCAACACATAACTGTGGCAACAATGCAGGAAATCTTTTAAAAATTGTTATTTTACCAAAAACTGTTGGATATTTATTCACTGGATCATAAAGAACTCCTCCAAGAAAACTTCCTATAACTGAACCAACAGACCATGTCAATCCAGTAAAACTAAATGTCTGAACTCTATTTGAATCATCAGTTATTTCACCCATATAAGTTTTAACAATACCCACAGTGCTGTTTAACATTCCATTTAAAAATCTCATTGCAACAGCAAAGTAGTAATTAAACGAAAACCCAAAAAGAATATTTGAAATTGCAATACCAAAAGTTCCTACCATTAACATTGGTCTTCTTCCTAAGTTATCTGAGAATGCACCAATTATAAATGAACTCGTAAATTGTGCAACTGAAAATGAACTTATTAACCATCCACTGTAATTCCCTACTTCATTTAAGGAAGAGACAGTCCCCATATCAACAATAAGATATCCTACGTATGCGTTAATGATGTTTTGAGAAATCCCTTCAATTAACAACATCAACAGTAATGGAAATAACTTCTTTTTAGGAACCCCTTTTGGAAAGAAATTGGTAAAATAGTCTTTGATTCCTTGGCATAGAGCTTCAAATATGTGAAGCATCAAAATAAATACTTATTTTCACAGTTTTTTTTAATGAGTTTTTCGACTTTTTCTCATTTTTTTAGAAAAATTTTTAAACCCTTATTATAATCTTCCATCAAAAAGATATTTTATTCTTTAACTATAGGTTGTTGTCAGTTATTTTAAACTATTAACTAACTCCATAAAGAACAGAAAAAGAATTACTCGAATTTAATTATTTGTGTTTGGTGTGACATTAATGTGGTGTATGTCAAGAAAAGAAGATAGTGCCAATTTATATTAATAAAAAGAGATGATAAGGTATAGTAGACAGTATAACCAAGCAGTAGAGTTGTTATAGCAATTTAAAATTACTTTATTCCTTATAAATCTAAGTACTTTTAAAATTTTTGTTCTCATTGATTTAATAAAAATAATCATTCTTCAAAAATTATTTTCTATTTTTATTGTAATTCATAAGTAATAAGTGCATTTGGTTATCATGTTTCTTTTTTAAAATATAGTCCAATAAATCTAAAATGTATAAAAACTTGATGCAAGTTAATAACACTCAACAACTAAATGATAATTATTATCGTTTTTGTTGTATCTTTAATAACAAATTTATCAAGTACTTTTCTACAATAAACATTAATACTTACGAATTATTAAATAATAAAGTTATATAAAGTAATGACAGTTTTATAGAAGAATTATTTTAATAGAGGATATGTAATTTGTTATCTTGATTAAATCATTTTGTAAATATTCTTTATAATTAATTTTGGTTATAGTTTTTTTAGATAATTTTCCCTCATTCATTTTATTATTTCTAGTTGAATTGTATTTGAAATTAAAAGTCTTGTTTTGTTTGTTATTTTATATAATTTATTACATGTAATATATATTTATTGTATTAATGCTTCATATTTTAATGTTAATAATATCTTAGACGTTAAATTATTTTTGAATTAAACTTTTTTTTATCATTGTTGTTTGTTTTATATTGATTTATATTGAATAATTTTGTCAAATAAACGAATTATTTCTTGTAGATAAAGACATAATTATGAAAAATAACTTGATTAAATGGTGTTTATTTAAATAGAAACTTAGAAATGATATAAGAATAAGTTATTGATAAAAACGTATTAAATGGAAAAAATATTCATAAAGTGAATATAACTATAGTTTTATGAAAGAAAGTAAAATTGTTATAAGATAGGTCATTAGGAAATGATATTGTTAATGACGCTGTAATTTAAAAAAATGATACAATGATTTAAAATATGTTCATAAAATAAATAAACAAATATAAATTGAATAAAAATAATAAGAATGTAGAAATAAGTCTAAAACTAATTAATAAAATAATTATTTTATACTAAACTGATATAAGTATTATATATAAAAATACAACTAATATTTATTATACTCAATTCTTACTAAGATAAGAAAATATTATTTTAATTTGAAGGTGATTCAAATGAACCTTATAACAGATGATAAATACTTTGAAAACAA
The DNA here is from genome assembly GCF_000209125.1 of Entamoeba dispar SAW760. Taxonomy (NCBI): domain Eukaryota; phylum Evosea; order Mastigamoebida; family Endamoebidae; genus Entamoeba; species Entamoeba dispar. Next base: position 78,697 of record NW_001853170.1, read on the forward strand.
TCAAATAATAACTTTTTAATGTTGTATAATTCTCTTGTAAATATGAATAATTAATATTTATTTTATAATAATATTTACTTTTCATTTGAGATTACATCTTCATATCACGGTGTATCTAAAATAAGGGGTTATTGAATTTTAATGGATTGCCATGAATTTATTATGTTTTGAGTATTATTTAAAAGTGGTTATACCTTTATTTTATATTATTTGATATGAGAAAAGCATGTTTTAAAGAAGAATTGTTAAGTAAATGATATAATGTTAATGTATTCGGTAAAAAAGCATAACGCATTGTCTTTTTTAATCAACTAAAAATCACAATAAAACAATTCAAATAAGAGCTCAAATTTAATAATAAATATTTATTATGTACCATTTGGTACAAATTGTAAAATAAAACTATTCTGTCTTCAGTAGTATTTAACATTAGTTTACTTTCACTGGAGAGTAACCACCTACTACATACCATTAAAACAAGACAAAAAAGAAATAAACCAAGAATAAAAGAAAGAAACACACACTTAAATTAATGTTTTTTAAAAACAAAAAATCCTAAGTAAATGACAACACCAATGATAATGAGGAAAACAATGGCAAGGATGATTAAAAAGACTTTGTTACAAATTGCTCTTCTTAACATTCCTTTCAGTGTTTTATCAGAAGTATCTAAATCGTTATTTACTTTGTCTAGTGCATCTTTATCTTTTTCTAATACCTCTCTTTGTCTTCGTAATTCTTGAATAGAATCCATTTGTGTTGAAATAGTGTCTTCAACGATAGCATTAGACATTTCAATGTCATAAGTTGCTTCGTCTAATTTTTGGGTAGCATTTAACATTCTATCTTGATGATTCATTTCGTTTTATTTGACTTCTTTATTTTAAGTTCTTTTTCTTAAACTTTTTATTTAATAAAAATGTTATAAAAAACAAATTTAAATTAATGGTTTTTTATTCTACTTCTTTTTTCATTCTTTCTTCAAAAAATATCCCAAATATTTTCATAATTTAATTCTGAACTATTTTGCTATTCAGTCATTTGTGTATTGAGTTTTAACAGAAAAATAGATAATAAGATTTATGTTTAATTAAAAACGATATTTATTGATTAAGACACTACATCTAAAAGGTAATTATAAAACTTTTCAACTGATTTAAAAGAATAATACTAGAAGTTTAAGTAGGTGATATTTTCTCAAAGAATGAAAGATTAAACTCTATGATAGTCTTATATTTTATTGAAATTGAAATTATTAATATTAATTCAATACCTGAGTTATTAGGTATTTCAAAAAGAGGACTACAATTTGTACAAAAATTATTCCTTTTTTTATACGTAATCTGTTTAATGTTTATAAAATTAAATAAAACATCTAATCAGTTAATTCTTTTTTGAAGAAATTAACATATTAATAAATACCTTTAAAAAAAGTATTAAATTCTTATGAAAATAAGATAAAGAATAATTAGTAAGGAGGTATTATGATAAAAGAAGTTCATTAATTGAAATTTATTAGTCATTAGGATGGCTATTCTATTCTAAATTTATTTTAATTCTATGAAAGTGTTCTATGAAATAATTAATATTTAAACTGTTTTTAAAAGCTCATAGAAAGTATTAACAACTTTATATTAGATGAAAATAGTTCTTACAAAGATTCTTCTTAAGTATTGTTTCATTAGATGACAAATTTTATTTTCCTTTTATAAATCAAAATGTTTATACTAATTACTCTTGTAAAACATCTTAAAAAATTTGGTTATTTGTCAGTCATATAAATTTACTTTTGTTGTATTGTTATAAAAAGAAAGACTTTTACTGTATGGACAACACAAAATTCATCACTGCCCGATAAATGGTATTATAAGAAATAACCTTTGTGTTCACAGTAAATTGGTAAATACTTTTTACCTCAAGACTACAAGAGATTCTTAAGTAAGTTGAATATTTCTATAAAAACTTAATTAAACAAAACTTTAATTTGATTCAATAAAACATTAAGACTAAACTCAAAAAAGTTTTTATAGTATAACAAAAAGTTCAATGAAAAATATCATGTTATTTACTAAGTTAATTTAAAACAAAATTCAAAACCACTAAACGTTATTGAAACAAAATGATGTCTATATCCTTTTTCATGCTAATAAAGATTTCTTTAATGAAGTCTCCCAAACCATTAAAGCTCTAAAGAATCCCATCAACATTTTTACATTACCGTCAGTAATGTCTTGAGATCCAATACCGGTATTAGTTAATCCAAGTGTTTGTACAGTTTCAACTAATACAGTACAGTTAGTTCTTCTTTGGAAAATATTTAAAGTTCTTCCATTCTTTGGGCGAGCATACATTGACCAATTAATAACTCCGGGTTTAATTTTGTCAATAACTTGACAAATAAGAAGACCATCATTAAATGAAGTTTTAAAATCACCAACTTCAATTCCAAATCTACTAAACCAATCGATAATTAGTCTAAAATGATAAGTATTTTATAAGTTTTTTTTTTATGACAATAGAGAATTAGAAAGAGAGTAATAAAAACAAACTTCTCTTCAAGATTAGCAACATGATTTGGTTGAGGAAGAGATTTAACAATAATTTCTTCTTTCTTATTATCTTCTTCAGCTCTTTTAGCTGCTACTTGTTTACGTAATTCTTCTAATGTTTTATCCATTTCTGATGTATCATGAATAAGTTTATCAATAAATATTTGTTTATCTTTAACAAGTTCAGTATTTTCTTTTTTACTATTTTCGATTTCAATAATCTTAGTATCCAATGCATTAAGAGTTTTATTTTTCTCTTCAAGATCATTACTTAACTTAGTTTTACTACTTTCAAGTAAACTTTGAATTTCTTCAATATTTCCTTCAACATGTTCTTCAGATTCTATTTGTTTCTTTTGACTTTTTAGTACATCTACTTCATGTTGACAATTATTAATAGCTTCAACAGTTTCACTAAGACTTTCTCTTAATAAATTATCAAATTCATCTTCTAATGAAATATATGTTTTCTTTACATTATCTCTATTAACTATAGATTCTCCAATAAGTCGTTCTAATTGGGTTTGAAGATTTTTTTGTTCTTCAATAGTATCTGTTTTCTTTTTATCAAATTCTTTTTCCATTTTTCTGATTGATTGTGATTGTTTTAATGCTTGTTGTTGATAAATTTGATATTCTGCACTTCTACTAAGATATTGTTCTCGATACATCCTATTTTCATTAATTGTTCTTTGTAACTCACCAGCAAGTGCAGAACTGAGATCAAATGTTGGTTCAACAAATGCTAAAGCACTCAAAAATTCTCTTCTAAGAATTTCATATTGTTGATAAATAACTTTAGGGTCAACTTGTTGTAAAGTAGTATCATCAAGTAATTGAAAGACTGGTTGTTGTGTTTGTTCAGTCATTGATTTATCAGATGTTCACCTTTTCTAAGTTCTGATTATACTTTTAGATCTTTTAATAACATAAATTAATATAATTTTTTGTTATTTTTTTATTTTTTTAAGAAAATAGTTTAATAAAAAGAAGTGAACTTAAAAAGAGTTTGAAATACAAAGAGATAATGTCACGTTTTGCTAATGTTTTTAATGTTTCATTTGGTAGTAATAAAGAAAAAAAAAATCCACAAAGAATTAAAACATTAAATGAAAATAATAAAGGAGCAATTGATTGGAATTATGGTGTTATTGCATTTGGATCAAGAACAAATGTGATTGTGATGGATAGTTTTAATTTTATTATTATTAATATACTAAATCATCATATTGAAGATATTACAGCAATTAAGTTTCAAGATAATTATCCATTTGAAATACCATATAATAAAAGAAATATTCAATTAATTAGTGGAGATACAGCAGGAAATATTATATTATGGGATTATTTTAATAATACACCAATAATTTCATTTAGTAATTTTAGTAATTCACCTGTTAAATGTTTAAGATGGCATAAAAATGCAACAAATATTTTTATTTCATTATTTGAAAATGGAACAATAATATTTTATGATTGTATAACAGGAGAAGCAATTAAATATATTGAAAGTAATTCTATTATAAGTCCAATATCTTTTGAACAAAATCCATTTGATCCTGATGAAATTTGTATTTGTACAATGTATGAAGTTTTTATTATTTCAACAAAACAAATGACAGTTGTTGAAATATATACTTGTCCATCAAATGTTAAATCAGGAGATATTACTATTATTAAATCTATTTATTATTCTAAAATACCACAAAAATTAATACTTTTAACATCATCAGAATTAGTTATATTTGATACTGTATTAACAAATACTATTGGTTCTATTTTATTAACACAAACACCATCTATATTCAGTTTTTCTATAGATGAAAGTAAATTAAGTATATTTAATATAGATGGATATATAGAACAATATCAAATTAATGTAAATGAACTTTTATTTAATAAAATAACAACAATTAATAATACATTAAAGAAATTACCACCAATATTTCATTTAATAAGAAATCCAATTAATAATGATATTTGTATTCAATTACAAAATGGATCAATTAGTATTCTTCGTAATGATGGAACTGATTTTAATATTACATTTTCTGATTGTTCTTTTTCATGTCAAGCAACTGTATTAGTTCCTTATAATCAAACAAATTTATGTATTGGGACAGAAAGTGGAGATACATATTTAATGGATATTGATAATCAAAAATTAACTAATATGAAAGCACCTAATATTGCATGTCCAATTAAAGGGATAAGTTGTTTAAATGAAACAATTATTCTTTATGGAATTGAAAAAAGAAATAAAAGTGAATATTCTCCTGGATTTAATGAAAATAGAATTATGAGATTTCCTGAGAAAAAAGAAAAGAGTTATTCTTATTTAAGTTCTCTTACAATATCTAAAGAAGAAATTAAAAAAGTAATATTTTCTTCAAATGGATTAATAATTGTTTTTGTATATACTAATATAATTCAATTTTGGGAAAATAAAAATGAATTATATAAATTAGAACCAGTACAAATTAATATTCAAATTCAATCTATTGTTCCAATTCAAGATAAATTAAATGAATGTTCATTTTTATGTTCAAATGATAAAGATATATTAATTATTAGATATATTAAAGGAAAAGTAATAAATGAAAAAATATATACTCATTCATCAAAAATACGTGTTCTTTCAAAATTTTTAGAGAATTCATTTATTTTTGTTGATAGTAAGAATATTATTTATAATGTTAAAATTAATCAACTTCAAAATAATAAAATTAATGAAATTGATAAATGTTCTCCAATTCAAGAAAAGATTATTAATATTATTCCATGTTTAAAAAAAGAAACAAAAAAGATTGGAATTATTACACAAAATCAAAATTGTTTTATTTATGATTATTTAACTAATCATTTAAATAATGATTTTAATGTATTTTTACAACAAAGAAGAATTAAAGTTATTGATATGTGTTGGGTTAAAGGAGATATACCTGTTGTTTTAACTCATGTAAAACAAATTATGATTTATTCTCCAGAAGAAGAAAAAATAGAAATAAAAGATAATTCTCAAACAACACCAATACATCTTCTTCCATCTAAAATATTTAGAAAAGTAATGAGTATTATGTTACATGGATTTATAGAAGAAACAATAATTTATAATATAATTAATAAATATCAAATAAATATTGATAATTTTATTAAAAATGAAAATGATAAACAAAAAATTTGTTCAGGAATATGGATAAAAACAATTATTATGAAAAATGAATATAATAAATATTTAAATATAATTAATAAAAAAGAAATATCATTAGTAGAACAATATATTGAAATTACAGAATTATTAAAATATTCACAATTTAATGAATTTTGGAAATTAACAAATAAATATATTAAACAAATAAAACAAAGAAATAATAATGAACAATATCAAAATATTATTCAAAAAAATAATAAATTAATTTTAAATGATAGTATAAAAGTTAATAAACGAATTATACCACAAATTAAAGAAATTGTACCACCACCATATGGATTATATCCTGAATTATTTGTTGATACTAAATTAATTAATGAAACAGAAAAATTAAGATTAGAAAAATATGAAATTACAATACAAGAAGATGAAGAAATAAATGATATTGAAAAAACTAGTAAATTAAATGAATTAGAATTAGTCTTTAGTACTGATTGTTCTATGATTAATAAATATCTTAATATGTTAAAAAAAACACAAAAAATAGAATATGGATTATGTGCAATTCTTTTTGCATCTACAACTCATCCTGAATTATTAGAAAATACATTAAATGATGTTATTGATGAATTATTAAATATTAGACATGAAGAAGAAGCAATTCATCTTTTAGAAAATATAGGAAATTATCAATCAGCTTGTCAATTAATGATTCAAACAGGAAAAGTTTTTCAAGCAGCTTATGCATCAACATTATTATTACCATTAGATAAAACAGTACCTTCAATTTATATTCCTTATGTTGTTCAACAATTAGGAAAAGGATATTATATTCCTGCAGCAATTAATTTAATGAAAATAGGTGGATTTATTGATGCAATTAGAATTTTGTTAAAAGGAAATTATATTGAATTAAGTGCATTATTAGTTAATGTATTATTAGCAGAAAATATAATAAATCTTGATGAACAAATTGAAATTAATTTAAAAACAATTATATTTCAATCCTCAATTAATGTTAAAACATTTAGAGAATTATGTTATGTGGTTTATGAAAAGTATATTTCAATATTATTAAATGATCTAGAAATCCCTTCATTAGCAGAGTTTTATTCAATCAGATTAAGACTATTAGACAAAAAGTAATTTAGTTTTGTTATTTATTTTAAATAAATGGTTTTTAAACCAAAAAAGAAGATTAAAAACTAAATTTGAAAAAAAAGTTTCTTTTTTTTTTTTTTCAGATGTTCAGAAAAAAAAGTGATTCGTTAGCTGAATGTTGTAAAACAAGAGAATTAAGTATTAATACTCTTAGAATGAATAAAAGGGCTTCATTACTCAAAAGAAAAAGAGTTGTAGAAGATGAGTGTATTATTACTGATAGAAATATTGGTGAATTAGGATTAAATTATAGTGGAGATAATGGGAATGATGAAATAACAATAATCCAACAGATAATTCAATGTTTTCAAAATGAACACATTAAACAACAATTAAATATTAATAAAATTATTCAAGATTCAATAAATCTTATTAAAGAAAATAATGTCAATTCTATAAAATGTCAAATTATTCAAATGTATTATCATTGTTTGTTATTATTTAATTATTATCAGAAGTTATTAGTAATATTCAAAAAAAAATAGAATTAATATATAGTTTCTCAAGATAAAAACACTATAGAAATTATGAAAAAATTTGGAATTCATTTTCTTATTATTGAATTTCTTCCTAATCAGAATGAAGATACTTATAATACTGTTTGTTTTTATAACTTTTTTTTGTAAATTAAAAAAAAAAAGTAATTAAAGATTAAGAAATATAGTCATTGAATTGTTTATCTAATATGATTAATGATGATATCCAATTAAGAGATGAAGTTATTCGTACTAAATTAATTGAAATAATTTTAGCAAAAGATATAATTAATAATAGTGTTGGATATTTAATTGAAACACTTCTCAAAGGAAGACCATTTATTTCAATTAATAAAGTATGTCAACTTATTCCATTAATTAAAAAATTTAAAGTAGTTGATGAAGGGATTATTTGTACTAGATTACTTTTAAGTATGTCAAATGAAACGATTGATAAAAAGATTATTTCTAATCTTCAAATTATTATTAGTCAAGCAACAACTTCATTAGTTTGTTTTCAATGTATAGGGACTATTTTTGCAACAGAACATCCATTTTTAATTTCTTTATTTATTAAACCAACAATAGAAATACTTTTTTATTATGCTACAATGATTTGTGATTCATTAAAAATAAAAACATCAAAATCAAATATACATTTAAATTTATTAGTAGATGAAACATTAATTAGAACATATTTATGGATAGTAGAAAATTTATTTGTTACTGTTTGTGAATTAGATAAAAAAGAAGCATATTCTTTTCTTTTAATATTAATTCCAAGTAAAATTATTTCATCAATAATTTTATGTATTTTTAATCAATCAATTAATATTTGTAAAGAAGCATTTTCAACAATATATTTAATTATAACAATTATTTCAAATATTCCACAATTTATTATTACATTAATTAATACTGATAATTTTTTTGATATATTTGAAATATTATTTATTCAATTAGAAGAATCAAATGAAATTTATCATCTTTTAGAAATAATTCTTATTTTAGTTTCTTCTCAAAATATTCAAATTATTTCAAAATTAAATGAAAGAAATATTTTTGAACAAGTAGATTCATTTATTACATCAAATAATACTGAAATTGTTAATTTAGCAGAAGATATTCTTAGAATTGAACATCTTTATAATTTTAATTCAGATGAATTTGAATTATAATTTAAATTCCATTATATTTATATTTGGTTCAACCAAATTAATATTAAAAATAAATTGTTTTAGAGAATTTATTTTTTGGTTATTAATTATTTTAAACAAATTCTTTTTCTGTTTTCCTTTTAATAACCCAATCATATTCATAATCAAATATAATAGAATTGTTTTGTGCAACTTGTTGAAAAATATGTCTCCAAAAGTCATATTTTGGCTCTTCATCAAATTTTAAGTTTCGACAATATGAAAGAAATGAACCAAATTCAGAAGGAAGATTTTCACATAACTGATTAACAGGAATTTCAACTTTTTTTAAATAAATTTTATTATATCTATTTTCTCCTTTACCAACATGTAATCCTTGCCATGGAAGAGTTCCTTTAAGTAAATAAATAATTGAATAAGCAAGACTTTCCATGTCATCTCTTCTACTTTGTTCTATTCCTAAATGATTATTTAATGATGCATATCTAGCTGTTCCAGTTAATGATTTATCTTCAGAATATGGAATATGTTCTTTATTTTGTTTTAGATATCTTTGACTAAGCCCAAAATCAATCAAATAACATACATGAGATTGTTCTCCATTTCCCATAATAAAATTATCTGGTTTAATATCTCTATGAATCCATCCTTTAGAATGAACAAATTGTAATCTTTTTAACATTTGATTAAGTAACATAAGAACTGTTTTTAAACTAAATCTTCTTCCACAATAATTAAACAAATCTTCTAATGATGGTCCTAGATAATCCATAACTAATACATTAAAATCTCCTTCTTGTCCAAAATAATAAATTCCTGAAATTCCTTCATGTTCTTCTTTTTCATCTCCTGTTAATTTTTGATAAAGTTCAAATTCATCTTTTAATTGTGGATGTTTACATTTCAGTAATTCTAGTTTAATAGCAACTTCTTTGTGAAGTTCTACATCAGTTCCTAGATATACATCCCCAAATGATCCACTCCCTAATTTTTTTTCCAATTTATATTTATTTGCAACAACAAACATAAATTCTGTCATTCTTCTTATTCCTCTTTTTCTCTTTAAATACTCTTCTTTATCTTGTCTTTCTATAACTTATCATCTTAATAATCTCAATCTATTCTCTCCATTTTTTTTTTGTCATTAAAAAAATAGTGATTAATAATTTATTTAATATTACACTCTTCTATTATCAGAACATTAACATTTACTTATTCTCTCATAAGATAAGTCTTTCTTGAACTATCCATAGTTATTTCAAATACATTCGACACATAAGTATTACCATTCAAGTTTAGTATTGGAATGTAAATCAATCAAGATGTTTTTGTTTTTCTTTAATTCATACCTCTGTAAATTGGAACATAGAATAATAATTATATTTAAACTATTATTCTTTATATTGATATACTCTTTATTGGTTACTACAATTATTTCAAAAAACATAAAAACAAATACTTACTAAAAAGAAAGACATAAATGATTCGAAAGAGGTATTAATGTTTTTTGTTATATTTCAATATTCTAATATTGTATTGTTTATTTTCTAGTAAGTTCTATTACAAGTCTTCTTTTATTCTAATAAACTTCTTTAATGTGAAGAAACAAAATAATTCAATAACCAAATATTGAATATTAATTAAAGAATTTGAAAATATTATAAACCATTTTATTATTATTACTACTTTTAAGAGTTATTGTTAAATTGTTAATCATTTTATTTTTCCTGTAATAAAGTTTTAGAGATAAGATATAAGTGATTTCTTGCTTTTATATCATTCTATTTTGATAATTCATTTGCATAGTCAAACAGTCTTATGTTTTTAATAGTATAAATAATAGAAATAGTATGATTTAAAATGATAGTTATGCTTAAATATTAACATTTTTATTTTATTTCATTTTTTATAATTATGAGTTTCTGAATGAATGAAAAGTTCATTTATTCTTAATTCTTTGGTTGAAGGTTTTATGATTTAACCATTTATTTCTTTTGTTTATTTGAATATGAATTATGTTTTGTGGTAAAGAAATGAGATATTTCTTCTCCAGTATTTAGTCAATTAACAATCGGTAGAATATTTCAAATACTAGATAAAAACATATATAAATCCATTTCACATAACAATTAACGTATTATTGAATTATGACTTGTTTTCATAAACATAATTCATAGAGATTAACATGATAACTTGAATGTTATTACTTGTAGTATAATAGTTGACAATCATGGATTATTTTTATGCTTACTCAAATACAATGACTATTTTATATTTAAAAGAGTATTCATGATTAAAACAAACTAAAAAGTAAGGTTTTAATAAGAATTTCAAAGGAATAATTTATTGGCTATTATTTGTTTTAAAAGAATTATTTATTTGTTAAGATTAAATAAATGGTTTTTATTTATTTCTTTCAATGGTAGTTATTTTATTGGATCTGTGTAGTAATGAAAGAATTAAATACTTTATTACTTCTGTATCTTCTACTAATCATTTTTATGAAAAGATCATCACCACTTTCTCAACAATCAAAGTCTCTTTCATTCAAGAAAACAAATTAACACCATTTGTTATTAATTGTAAAAAAAAAGACATCACTCATTCATCATTTAAACATTGATACTGTTAAATATATCATGTATATTCAATACTCACATTTATCAATGTAATACTAACATTGTTTATTAATTTTTAATAAATCATATTAAAGATTGTATTACTATGTCAAAATAACATACAAAACAAGTTTTGTTTAACTTGAAATACAAAACAAATGATGTATTATTCTATGAGATTGGTACAGTTCTAATAATTAAGAATAATTTGTTTTAAATATATTCAAGGATTACCAAAAATAATATTGATGAAATTTTACTTTTTTCTCATTATTTCTAGAAACAACAAAGAATTTCGTTTCATCTATCTAATTTAGACTCTATTTAAATTTACTGTATATACCATTTCATTGATATGTGATATTACAATATATCTAATAAGTTAGTGAAATGAAAAATTAGTTAAACTAAAAGAATAATAATTAACTATTTAAAAACATGAAATTAAAACTAATCTCTTGAGAAATTAATCAAAAAAAAAACATAAACAAAACACTATACTACAGTTGAGATAAAAAGATAATTCAAAATGAAAGAAGAATTCAAATAGATAATGATAAAAAAAAATCAAAAAAAAGATAAAACAAAAAAAAACTCAAAAAAAGAAATAAGTAATTGTTTATTTTCAATGGCACAAGACCTTGCTAGTATTCATGGTACTGAAAAAGATAAAGTTAATTGTGCATTTTTCTTCAAAATTGGAGCATGTAGACATGGTGATAGTTGTACAAGAAATCACTTTCAACCTGAAATATCAAGAACAATATTATTAACACATTTATATGATAATCCATATATTCACAAAGAAGAAAATTCAATGACAGAAGAAGAAAAGAAAAAAATAAAAAAGGATTTTAATATTTTTTATGAAGACATTTTCAATGAATTAGCTAAACATGGAGAAGTTGATGAAATGCTTGTTTGTGGAAATTTAAGTGAACATATGACAGGAAATGTATATGTAAGATTTAGAGATGAAAAGAATGCATCAGAAGCAATGAAATTTCTTCTTGCACGATATTATGCAGGAAGAATGATACAACCAAGTTATTCTCATGTTACTGACTTTAAAGAAGCACGTTGTAAACAATATGAATGTGGAGAATGTGATAGACATGGATTCTGTAATTTTCTTCATGTAATTGAACCAAATCATAGTCTTCAACGAAAACTTTTTGAACGACAACCATTAAGACAAAAACGTATTAAAAATGAATTTCAATTGAGAGAAGATATTCCACAACATTCAGATATAACAATAACAAGAATAGAACCAGATTTAAGAAGTAGATTTGAAAATGATAATCATTGATTGAGAATTAAATATTTTTAATTATAATAAAAATTATGGTTTATTGACAAGTTAATTAGAACAAAAATAATGAAAAGAAAGAAAAAAAAAGATCTAGAAAAGATACTTATTTCTTTTTAATATCCAAACGAATGAATGCTAAGGTAGTTCATCTAATACCTGCTATTAAAATGCCAAATGATCCAAAAAATCTTGTTTTAAATGAAGATGGAGAAAAGGAATGGAATGAATATGAACAAAAAATACTTGAAGAAAAGTTAAAAAGTGAAGGGAATAATATTAGTACTATTCTAAGACTTGTAGGTCTATTAAATGGAAGAACTATTCAACAAATTACTACAAGAGCAAATTGGACATTATTACCTGATTCAGAAAAAATTCCTTATGAAATGTATAAGAGAAAAGAAGGAAAAATAGAAACACAAGTTACATTACCAAGTACTATGAAAGTTTCTGAAATTCAAAAAAAGAAAAAATCTAAACATAGACATTATTCTGCTTATGAAGGAAGTGATATACAATCAATTCAACGTCAAAGAAGAAGATCTATGTCAAGAGATCTTTTTAAACCTGGAACAATTCTTAAAACTGGATTAAGTCATTCATATCAACCTATTATTATAAATCAACAACTTGCTTGTTTAAGTTCAAATCATGAAAGTGATCAAGCTTCTCCAAGAGTTACATCTGTTTCTCCAAATATTGGATCTATGTCAATAGATATGCATAGTGTATCAACAGAAAAAACTGAAAATCAAATTGATTTAAATCAAGTTATTTCTATTATTCAAGAAAATGAAAATTATTTAAAAATGATTGAACTTGCATTAGAAAATAATACTCCTATTCAAGCTGAAATATTTTTATTATTACAACATAACATGAATAATCTCTTATTACTTTCTAATTCTATTGCTCAACCAACTCCTTTACCTTTATTTTCTAAACAATTATTATTACCTAAACAATTAAAAGCATTAGGAATGAATGATTTTATTCAATCCCCTTCATATTTAACATTAATTCTTTAATTGTATTTTACCATTCCTTTTAATTTTTTTGTTTAATTTTAAAAAAAATAATATTTTTTATTTCTTTTTTTTTTTCAATACTTAAATAATAAGAATTTGGTATATATTCCACAATAATGTTGATTCTTTTTATTTTCTTTAATTATTCTTTCTCTCTTTATTTATTGTAGAAATAGAGCGTATTGAAGAAACTGAAACAATCACTTCTCAATATGAAGAAAATCCAATTGTGGATATATCTATTTTTTATATTTTTTTTTTCTTTTTTTTATTCTTTCTCTCTTTATTTATCTTTTAATTGTTTTTTTTTCATTATATTGTTACAAAACTTTTTATTTTTTTTATTTCTAATTAATCATTAATTTCACTTCTTTGAAACAATTTTATCAACCAAACTATTATTTTCAATTCTCCTTATTAATTTTATCAAGATCTTATGTTAAATTTCAGTAAATCATTAACAGATATATAACAGTTATACATAAAATGATGTTAAAATAGTTATTTTCGTGTCATCATATGAATGTGAATCTGAGTAATCACAACATTTTAGATGTCATTACAATCATTCTTTATTCCTTTTGAATTTAGATAATAAACCATTCAATCTACTCAATAAGAACAATTAATTATGTTATTTATTATCAAAATTATAGAATCAAAGAAATATATGATAAAATTTTGATTCATTTACAGTTATCTTATCACAATAAAGTTACAAAGAGAAGTTAGACAGGTAGTTAACTATAATTACTATGTAGATGTAAATCAGATATTAAAGGATATTAAAAAGAGTTAATGAAAACAAATTGATTCAGTATTAAAAAGCATAAAATAACTTACTAATAAGAAGATTATAAACAATAAAGATAGATGAAATAAAATTCAAATATTCGTATGTACATTGATACTAAAGAAAGATATACAGCATATATAAAGAATAAACAATAACCATTAATCATATCATCTTTGTTAAAATTAATATAAAGAAAGACATTAACTAACAACAATAAAAGAAAAATAAGAAATAATGAAAATAAACATTATTTAAACTAAATTTTCAATTAATAGAATAGAAATAAAACAATAAAAAATATGAAAGTGTTCATTTATATTCCTTATTTCATTCTCTTATATTGTTTTAAATTTTCAATATTTCATTGAAACTTTTACAATAAATTCGTTCAGTTTCATCTTTATTTTTTTTATTTGATATTCTTTTCTCATTTTTATAAATCATACACATTTATATATAATTTATATTCTTTGTTTCTGATTTAAATTTAATTCTAAATGAATAAAATGATTGTTTAATAGTTATAATAAGTATTTTATTAATGTTTAGTTATTCAATTATTAAAATAAAATTAATAAATATTGATTAATGAATAAATAATTTCACTCTTTCATTTTAATATCATTTATTAATAATACACACTCTTTTATTATCCATTTTTCATTATCTCAATAAAAATGAAATGTTTAATGAAACGATAAAATAGAATAATATATTATAATTAATATATCATTTGATTTGTTCTTTTCATCTCTTTTACTCTGTTATTTTATTATTACTAATCTTCTTTCTCAAAACATTCTCTTGGAATTCTCGTATTATATTTTAATTCTTCATCACAACCACAGTTAAAGAAACAAGATGTCCCAAATGATGTAATTGATGTTGGTATATTGATATTAGTTAATGAAGTACATTCACTAAAGCAACCATCATCTATTTTACTAACTGAAGATGGTATATTAATTGATTGTAATGATATACATTTATAAAAACAACTATTTCCAAATTCATTAACTGATGATGGTATATTAATTGATTTTAATGATGTACATTGACAAAAACAACTATTTCCTAATTTAGTAATTGATGATGATAAATTAATTGTTGTTAGTGAGTCACAATAACAAAAACAATAATTTCCTATTTCACTAACTGAAGATGGTAAGTTAATAGATGTTAGTGATGAACAACCATAAAAACAACCATCTCCTAATTTAGTAATTGATGAGGGTATGTTAATTGATGTTAATGATGTGCAGTTGTAAAAGCATTCATCTTGTATTTCACTAACTGATGATTGGATGTTAAATGATGTTAATGATATGCATTCATAAAAACATGATTTTCCTATTTTACTAACAGATGATGGTATGTTAATTGATATTAATGATGAACATTCTTTAAAACATTCATCACCTATTTTAGTAACTGTTCTTGGAATATGAAGTGTTGTTAACAATAAACATTTATAAAAACAATCATCATCTAATTCATTAATTGTTAACGGAATAATAAATTCATTAATATCTTGTTGTTGATAAACTTTATTATTATTATTAATCTTATGTAAATTTTCTGGTATTTGAATACTAACTAGTGCTGGTTCATTAATAAATATTCTATCTTTACTTATGAATTTTATATTAACTATATTAATGGATGTTAATGATAAACAATTGTAAAAACATAAATGTCCCATTTTATTAATTGTTGATGGAATTGTAATAGATGGTAATCTTGAACATCCATAAAAACAATTAATACCTACTGATGTAATTGTTGTTGGTATATTAATGTATTCCAATGAAGAACATTTATAAAAACATCCATCTCCTAATTTACTAATTGATGAAGGTATAATAATATTACTTAATGAATAACATCTACAAAAACATAGACTTTCAATTTCTTTAATATTTGATAGAATATTAATATCAGTTAATGATATACAACTATCAAAACATTCATATCCTAATTTACTAACTGACGATGGTATGTTAATTGATTTTAATGACACACATTTATAAAAACAATTACAGCTTAATTCACTTATTGTTGTTGGTAAATTAATTGTTTCTAATAATGCACATTTAGAAAAACAATGTTCTCCTAATGATGTGACTGTTGTTGGAATTTTAACTTCTTTTAATAAAAGATATTCTGAAAAGTGGTTTGCTTCTAATTTACTAATTGTTGTTGGAATGGTAATACTAGTTATCTGTTTATATTCATTGAAATGATAATTGGTTAATGAAATTGTTGTTAATTGATTATTGATACTACTTAATGAAATACATCCATCAAAAATATTATTACCAAATGATGTAATAGAAGTTGGAATATCTATGTAAGTTAATGATGAACATCCTTTAAAACACTCATCTCCTATTTTACTGACTGATGATGGTATATTAATTGATGTTAATGATAAACACCAACTAAAACAACCACGTTCTATTTCTACAATTGATGTTGGTATAGTAATATTACTTAATGAGATACAATGCTCAAAACAAATATCTCCTAATTTAGTAACTGATGTAGGTATAATAATATTTGTTAATGAATTACAATTATAAAAACACTCATTTCCTATTTTACTAACTGGTGATGGTATATTAATTGACATTATCGATGAACATCTTTTAAAACAACCTATTCCTAACTCAATAACTGATGTAGGTATAGTAATTGTTCTTAATGCCTCACAACCACTAAAACATTCTTTTTTTAATTCACTAACAGATGGAGGTATATTAATTGATGTTAATGATTTGCATTCATAAAAACAATTATTTCCTATTTCTTTAACTGATGTTGGAATGTTTATCGCTGTTAAATACTCACGTTTACTGAAACAATAATTTCCCAGTGATGTAATTGTTGTTGGAATATTAACTGATTTTAATGAATCACATTCATAAAAACATTCATATCCAAGTGATTTAACTTCTGGTGGTATTATATTGCCATATTTATTTCTATCATATTGTGTATATTCTATATTTTTACAGATATTTCCTTGTTCTTTTTCGAATAAATATGTTGAATAATCTACTGTATACCATATTATTGTTTTAAATATTCTTCCATCATCAAATGTTTTATCATTTTTATTATAAATATGAAATGTTTCAATATTAGGAAAGAATCTTCTTGAATATTCATTTAATGGAATTGGATTAAAATGAAATCGTTCCATATTTCTTTGAAATCTTTTAATTCCTATTTCTAAATTAATAAAATCTTTAATATCATTAAAATATTTTGATGTTATCATTATTGAATTATGCCCTATTCTTCTTTTTCCAATTATTCCTTTATTGATTTTATTATTGTATATTATTCTTTTGATATTTATTATCATTTCTCTTTCTGATGAATATTCTGAATATTCTTCTTCTTGTTCTATCATTTCTATTATTGTTTTAATATATGTTTCTTCGTTGATTTCTTTATATCTCCATCTTTTTGTGTTTATTTTGTTTTCTTCTTTATTTCCTTTTTTAATTTTATTATTTATTATTATCCCTTTCTCTTCTTTTTCTTCTGTTATTATTTTATTGATTTCTTTATTTTCTTCTGTTGTATTGTTTGTTCTTATAGTATTTATTATTCTTATTTTTATCTTATCTTTTTCTTTTTTAATATTTCCATATGTTATTTCTGTATTTTCTATGATAAGAATTGGTGTTTCTATGTTATATTCTTCTAAAAGTATTCTTTCAATTATATGATATTTCCGTATGATTTGTACATTGTTTAATCTTCCTAGTTTTGTTGAATTTTCTATTCTTCTTTCATTTCCTTGACTTGTTCCATTAGGAATACAAATGATTGTTCTTTCATTTTCTCCTTTCTTTTCTACTTCTTTCTTAATATTATTGAATATCATTGATAATTTACTTTCTGGTTTAATCATCATTTCTACTCCTTTAATATTTTCTTTTCTAATTTTCACATTCTTCTTATCATTGGAAATGATTTCTTCAATTATTTTCTTTTCTTCTTCTTTTAAATATTTCATTCTATCAATTCTTTCATATTCATTTCCATCATACAAATACACATCCATGTCATCATATTCAATATCAATTATCATTGTTATCATTCTTGGTTTCATCTTTTATTTATTTTTAAGTTCATTAAACTGTAACTTAAATTTTAATTCGAAAACATTCTTTTTTATTATTTTTGTTATTTTTATTTAATAGTTGTTTTTCAATTCAAACAAAACAAGTTTTATTATTATAAATATTGTGCAATGTTCTTTATTCTTGTTAAGAAAACTAAACATGACACTAACGGGAACCAAAATAAGCAAAGAAATAATGCATCTAAATAAAAAACCCCAAAAAGAAAAGGGCAAAATATTTTACATCAATAAAATAATAGTTTTTATTATTTTGCTCCTAAAAAAAATAAAAAATAAAAATGTAAATTAAATACTCATTCTATAATCATTTATGTTTGTTTATATTTTATATCATTTTATGGTAAATTGTTCTGAAATAAAAATAATTCAGAAATGATATTTGATTCAATGTATGTATACATTTTTATTATTATGTTATTATTATGTTATTTATGTATTTTATTTTTATATTTATTTTTATTCTTATATTATATATATCATCATTTTATCTATATATTTTATATTTATCATATTTTATTAGTTTTATATTCTTATTATTTATATTTTATTTTATATATGAATATATTTTTATTTATATATATTTTATTATATATTAATATATTTCTTTATTTTATTTTTATTTTGATTATATTTTTATATTTTATATCTTCTTTCTCTTTATATTTATTATTATTTATATTGATTTTATTTATTATTTCTTTTATATATTTTATTTATTATTATATCATTTCTCTTATTATTTCTTTATCATTTATTATTATTTATTTAATTTTTATATCTTCTATCTATATCATATGAATTTATTATTTATTATTTATTACAATTATATATTAATCATATAATATTTATAATTAATTATATTATCTTTTTCTTCTTTTCTCTTCTTTTTTATATTATTTTATTTTTTGTCGAATATAATTGTTTTTGTATTTTTGTATTTATTTTATTTCTTATTTTTGTGTTTATTTTATTCTTATTTATCATATTTATCATTTATATATGTTATATTTGATTTTATTAATTATATTAATTAATATTTTATTAATATAAATATTATGTTTATTATTTTATTATTTATTTATTTTTATTATTTATTTTATCTTTTCTTATTATTCTTTTATTATTTTATGTTTATTATATTTTATTTTTTTATTTCTTTTTCTATCTATTTTTTATTATTTTTATTTATTATATATATTTCTTTTATTCAGATCCTTTTATCAATGCAGAATATACAACAAATTTTGTTGCCATGGCTATTGAGTAATACCATAGGGTCTTGTAAAGAAAATCAAACAAGACACAGGTATTCAAGTTCAAAGAAAAGAAAGGACTTCAATAGCAATAAAATGCATAATAATTATGATAAAAGAAATAACAGGAAAAAAGGGTTTAGAAAAAGAAGAACACAAAGAAAAACGAATAAGAAACAAGGCAAATATAATGATAATAAACATTATACAAACAAGAAACCTAAATGGTTGACAGCAAAAGAAATTCAAAAGAGAATTAAAAGAATAACAAGAAAATGGGAAAAAGGAGAATACGAAGAATTACTTAAAAAGTATGAAGGTAAAGAAAAGAAATGGTATAATATTCTCCAAGAAGTATATTCAATAAGAAAGAAGAAAACACTAGAGAAAATCAAAGAAGAATTCAAAGATAAAACAAAAGATTGGACAAGTGAAGATATTAAAACAATCGAAGAAGGAATCAAAAACAAAAATCCAATCAAAGAAATGAATGATAGATGTAAAGCTGCAAGAATAATAAATGAAAAAGAAAATAAAGAGAAAACACAAGATAAAGAAGAGAAAATGGAAGAAGAGTATAACAATAAGAAATCAACACACTTCAAAATAAAATTAAAGAATTAGAAGAAACTATTAAAGAACTTCAAACAAAAAAGATGGAAGAAGAACGAACCATTTCAGATGAAATGATTCAAAAAACACGAGAAACAGTCAGGAAAGAGTTTGAAGAAGAAATAAAAAAGATGAAAACACAAATAAACAATATTCAAACCCATATAATGAAATAAGAAAAGAAAACTCTAAATTAAAAGAGGAAAATAATACATTACAGGGAAAAATTAATGAAGCAAATGGTAGAAGGATCATAGAAGTAGGAGGTAAGGATGAAACCATCCGAACACTCCGAGCTAGCTATGAGAGGCTGAAGAAAGAGAAGGACGAATTCCTTAAGGGTGCTGAGCTGGAGAAGAAGAGGGCTGAGGCGCTGGAGAAGAGTGCTAAGCTGGAGAAGAAGAGGGCTGACGAGCTGGAGAAGAGTGCTAAGCTGCTAGAGAAAAACATAAGAGATAAATAAAATCAAATCTCTGTATATCAAAAAAGTGCGATTCAAAACTATGAGATTGCAGAAAAAACAAAAGAAGAATTAGACCATACACAAAGAGAAAATGAAGAACAAAAACAATTAATATCAAAACAACAAGAAAATATCGAAAATTTTTTATCCCAGAAGGAACTGGAGAAGAAGAAAACAATGACTCTAGTGATAAATACACAACCAATATTGAGAATATCATCATCATGGACAATACAAATGAACAAAACTACCCCTATGAAAAATACAATTCTGGAAATAGAAGAAGAAGAGAGCAAAACACTGAGTATCAAAAAACAAGAAATGATCATCAGTCAAGAGAGAAGAAAACACAACAAATCAAACAAATAGAATTTTAATTGATGTGTTGTATTGTTTTGAACTAATTTGTTAAATAAGAAATTAAATAAGAAATTAAGATGGGAACAAATAGAAAGCATAATAAAAGTAATAAATAATAATGTAAATAATGATAAAGAATACATTAATAATATTAAAAAGTCACATAGAATAAAAGAAACAACTAAAAGATATATTAAAATGAAAGTGAACTCAATCATAGAAGGGAAAGTAGAGTGTAATCCAATAATAAAAAACATTATCATAAAAAATAACTCTACTGATATTGATGATGAATACCTTAACTCTATCATCGCTCAAGTTAAAGAAATGAAAATAGATAAATGTGTAAATATTAATTACTACTGGAAAAGGAAAGAATCAGATAAATTAATTAGAGAAATTAATAATAAATGGGTATGGTCAGGAGAATAGAAAATCTGCAAGAAGATATGAAAAGGATTTCAATGTGTATGCATTACTATCTCTAAAATAAATTTATAGGAGATAAATTTGATGAAGTAAAAGAAATCATAAAGAAAATAAATAGACTAGAAGATCTAATCAATGGAATGGTACAGAATAAAATGCATCATGAGATTAAATGAACAAGATGCAGATGAAATTAAAATTAAATCACAAGAATGAATAAAGTACATAAAATATATGATGGATGATTAAAGAAAGAATTAAATTTAATAAGAATGAAAGGGTCAGAATCAATACAAATAAAATCATGTTTGATTCTAATAAGAAAATCAAAATAAAGAAGAAAGACCCACAAAATGAAATATACCCAAATAACGATATTATTTTAGAATATTTGAAATAGTTATATGAAACACAGGTGATATTAAATAAAGAACATTTGAAAATAAAACAAATCACCTCGTGGAATGAAAGATACAGAAATTATGATAGTGTCATCATCACAATGGATGATTTAAATCTAAGCCTGATGAAAATAAGTAATTGGAAAGCACCAGGTATTGACACTATATATTTGTATTATTGGAAGAGAATGTCATCATCAAGAGATTCCATTCTTAATATATTCAATGAATGGTTAAACTTCCCAGAAAACATCCCTTTAGACATGGTAAGTGGAAGAACTATACTAATCCACAAAGGAGGTGATAGGAACGATGTCACTAATTATCGTCCTATCAGTTGTACAAATGTAATAATGAAAGTATTTACCTCAATATTGAAAGAGAAGATTCACAATAGAATTAACATGAATAGTGAATCACTAAAAATTAGTAAAAATCAATTGGGATGTAAACTGCAATCTCTTGCTGCTAAAGAAGGATTAATTAACAGTTATATGTTAAAGCAGCAGAAAGAAGAGAAATACCCAAAATATGTAGAGTCATATTATGACATTAAGAAAGCATATGAAACAGTAAATCATGAATGGGTAATAGAAGCACTTAAATATTTTAATGTAGAGGGTGTCATCATAGACATTGTAGAAAGTATGATGAACAGATGGAAGATATTCATAGGATATAAATATAATGAATATCTAGGATGTATTAAACTGAAGAGAGGAATTTTACAAGGTGATTCCTTATCCCCTCTACTCTTCATCATCCAAATGAATATAATTTCTCAAATCATAGAAGAGAAGTTCCCAAAAGCAAACCATACATTATATATGGATGAATTGAGAATAATGACACAAAGTAGTGAAGAAATGGGAACAATCCACAATGAAATTAAACAAATAATAAGTGGAATAGGGATGGAAATGAATGAAAAGAAATCAGGAATGGTAATAAAGAACATTAATAAAATACCAGATGGAATGCAAAACATCCCAATAATTGAAGGAGAGGACTTGTATAAATATTTAGGAGTATGGCAGTCCGATGAAATTAATGATACCTTCAATTGTAAAATCATCAAAGAAAAGATGATGAAGAAAATGGAAGAGATAAATACTGATGAATGTAGTAATAGAAGTTATATTACAAGAATTAATACTGAAGTAATACCCATCTTCAGATATTCAGCATCAGTAGTAAATTGGAAGGTAATTGACCTAGATAGAATGGATTTTGAGATAAGAAAATATAAGAAAGGCAAAATACATTGGTGTAACTCCAAAGACCATCTATATGTCCCTATAAATGAAATGGGTGAATGATTAATAAGCCTAAGGGACGAATATGTTAATGAAATAATTAGAAGAGTAATGTACTAATGTACAAGAGTGAAATAGGAAATAACATAATAGATAGATGGTATTCCAAGAAAGGAATATGGAATAGAATTAAAAAAGCCCTAGGTCATAAGATCCCAGAAACGAAAATAGAAGAAATAATAAATGAAGGGATTGAAAATAAAAAAGAAAAAGAAGTAGGAGTAAAAATAAAGAAATTAATGATCAACAAATACATCAAAAAATTGAAATTAAATAAGTGGACATTTTAGAAGATGGTTCGAGTCAAAATTTGTAGATAAAACTACTACAATAAATGCATGGAAGTCCATCAATATAAAGAAAAATGCATTTCTCCAATTAACTAAAATGCAAGATGGAGCAATATTTAGTGGGTACAGGAAAGCAAAAATATTAAAAAATGAAAGATTGAAGTACTGCCCACTTTGTAAAGACAAGATAGCCACAGTAGAACACACTCTACTATCTTGTATTGGTCATAAAAAATCACAAATGGAGAAACATGACCATATTGGCATTATCATATGGGAGGGGTTAATAAGAAAATACACATGAAATAAACAATACAAGAAACCCCCATATGAAACAGTGTTCCAATACAATGACATCATTATGATATGGAACAAACAAATAATGCAAAAAAGTGATGGACTATATCATAAAAGACCAGATATATATGTACTAGATAAAAAGAATAAAACTGGTCTAATAATTGATATGAATATTGTGGCAGATCATAATATTAATGGAGGCTATTTGAATAAAAGAAATATGTATAAGGAATTAAAAAATAGGGTAATGAAAATAGAGAAATTAAAAGATGTCAAAATAATTGGAGTAGTAAATTCGATTAATGGGCTAGTAAATGCGGAAAGTATTAAATTAATTAAACAATTAAAAATCGAAATTGACATCACTAAAGAAATTAAAAACCATGTAATTAAAAACATGATGGACGTCATGGAACAATGTTTCTACCACAACCAAACATACGTTGTTGAATCTCCTTTGAGTAAGGATTAATAGATTCAAATTCTATTAACACTTAATTAATTGATTTTTATTACATTCTATTTGTTCATTCTTATTTTCTTATTTAACTTTATATTTAACCAATTAACTGCAAAATGTAGCACTTCACTTATTATTCAATCTCTTTGTTTTCCTTTATTTTTTTCTTGTTCTTCAACTTCTACATCTTTTATTCCTTTCTCACTTTTGACTAATACTATTCTTTCTTCTTTCTTTTGTTATCTTCACCTTTTATTTTTTCTTTAATTTTATCTTTAACTCTCTCTGTATTCCTTTTATTTTAGATGAACACACTTCTTGTTCTAATCATCATTTACTTTCTTTATCATCATATCTTATATTTGTTTCTTCATATTCCTATCTTTCAATTTATTTGTTTTTTCTTATCTTCACTTTAATTTCATTATTTGTTAATACTTTATGTTTCTTATTGATGTTGTCTTTATTATTATCATTATATTTAGTCATGTTTTTATCTTCATTTCATATTTATCTTTTCATTCACTTTTTCATTGCATTTTTATTACACTCTCATATACATTTAATTACTATTGAAGTTCACTCTTCTATATCCCCTTGTATGTTTAGATCTTTTTTTCATTACAATTCCCAAGAATGTTATTCAGTAATAATGATAATATAATAGTTGTATTCTATGTATTGAAAAATAATCTGTTAGTCTTTTATTCATAAAACATAAAGCACAAAACAAATAATATTGTTATAAAAAAAGGAAAAGAAGAAGTTAAAAAAAAAGTAATTAAATAAATAGAATTTGTTTTTGATAGAAAAAAACCCTACAAATTTTTTAGTTCAGAAGTTAATTCCTTCAAAATGAGTCAAGATAGACATGCTAAAGATACTCTTGATCGTATCGCTGTAATTAATGATAGATGTAAACCAGGAAAGTGCAGATTAGAATGTAAAAAGACATGTCCAATTAATAGAGCAGGAGGACTTTGTATTGAAGTACTTCCAAAAGATAAACGAGCAGTTATTTCAGAGACGTTATGTATTGGATGTGCCTTATGTGTAAAAAAATGTCCATTTGAAGCAATTAAAATCATTAATCTTCCAAAGAATTTAGAACAATGTACTACTCATCGTTATGGACCAAACTCATTTAAATTACATAGATTACCAATGCCAAGACCTGGACAAATTCTTGGATTAGTAGGTACTAATGGTATTGGTAAATCTACAGCATTGAAGATTTTAGCAGCATCTATTAAACCAAATCTTGGACAATATAAAAATCCACCTTCATGGGCTGAAATTATTAAATATTATAGAGGAAGTGATTTACAAAATTACTTTAAGAAACTTCTTGATGATCAATTTAAAGCAGAAATGAAAATTCAATATGTTGATAGTGTTCCACGAACTGTTAATTCTATTAAATCAGTTGGAGAAATTCTTCATGCATTAGATGAAAGAAATGCATTTGATGAAGTTGTTGAAATTCTTGACATCAAAAGAATTCTTAATAAAAGAGTTCAAGTCCTTTCAGGAGGAGAGTTGCAATTATTTGTTATTGCTACTGTTGCATTGAAGAAAGCCACTATTTATATGTTTGATGAACCAACATCATATCTTGATGTTAGTCAACGTTTAAAGGCAGCACACTTAATTCGTTCATTAATTACTCCAGAAAATTATGTTATAGTTGTAGAACATGATTTATCAGTTTTAGATTATATGTCAGATTTTATTGTAATGCTTTATGGTAGTCCAGGAGCATATGGTGTATGTACAATGCCATTCTCTGTTAGAGAAGGTATTAATATCTTCCTTGATGGATTTATTCCAACAGAAAATATGAGATTTAGAGAAGAAGCACTTAAATTTAAGATTGGAGATTCTGGTCGTGGTGAAGAGACAGAACAATTAGATGAAAGTAAAGAAGAAGATAGAGCTAAAATTGAAGAAGCTCGAGCCAAGAGAAAGGAAGAAAAGAAAGAACATCAAAGAAGTCTTGCAGAAGAAGCACATAGTAAGAAAAAAGGAGGAGCTACTGAAACTAAATACCATTATCCTGCTATGACTAAAACACTTGATAAATTCCATTTAACTGTTAAAGCAGGAGGATTTGATACATCAGAAATTATTGTTTTATTAGGACAAAATGGTACAGGTAAAACTACATTTATTAGATTATTAGCAGGTCAAACATCTCCAGATGATGAAAGTATTCAACTTCCAAAATTGAATGTATCATATAAACCACAAAAGATTTCACCAAAGTTTGAAGGAACTGTTCAAGAGTTATTAGAACAGAAAATTAAAACAATGTTCTCTCATCCACAATTTAATACTGATGTTATTAAACCATTAAACATTCAACCATTATTGAGTCATAAATTAAAAACACTTTCAGGAGGAGAGTTACAACGAGTTGCATTAGTGTTATGTTTAGGAAAACCAGCAGATGTTTATTTAATTGATGAACCATCAGCATATCTTGATTCAGAACAAAGAATTATTGCATCTAAAGTTATTAAACGATTCATTCTTCATTCTAAAAAGACTGCATTTATTGTAGAACATGATTTTATTATGGCTACTTATCTTGCTGATAAAGTCGTTGTATATGAAGGTAAACCTGCAGAAGAATGTATTGCAAATCCACCAATTAATATGGTTGACGGAATGAACACATTCTTAAAATCATTGAACATTACATTCAGACGGGATCCAGACAATTATAGACCAAGAATTAATAAAGAAAATTCACAAAAAGATCAAGAACAAAAGAGAGAAGGAAAATATTTCCATACAGAATTAGATTAAATGATATAAGTAAATTCTTTTATTTTAATAAAGAAAAAGAAGTATTGATTTGTTTTTGATAACAAAAAAATAATATAGATTAAAATTAATTAAAACTTTTAAATGTTTATTGCTGAAGTTTTACAAAATTCACCTGATATTAAACTTTGAATAACATCTTTAATTCCTATATCTTCTTTTGAAATATTATATTTCTTTGTTACACTTTCAATAACACCTCCTTTCAAATTTTTGTATTCAAAGAATATTGTTTTAACGTCCTTATTTTTTAAACTATCAACAATACACATTTTTTCTAATGAGGCGTAAAGGATATCATGGGATATTGTATTTCCTTTAACAATAATAATTCGGTCAAAACAAATAACAATTTTACCAGAACCTTTTTTGTAACTTCCTTTTTTTAGGATATCATAAACTAATTTAGTTTTTGTGAGAATTTCTTTATAGAAGCAAACAGCAAACAATTGTGTTAATAATATTTCTCTGGAGTTCATATTATTTAAAATATATCTTCTTTCTGTTTTAGAAGTATTTGACTTTTTCTCTTTTGGTGTAATTTCGTTAAAGTGAAGAATAATATGAGGAATTTTTTCATAAGCATCTATTCGAGTGAGTGAATTTAAAGGAATTTCATTAAGAATAGATTTAGATATAGGATCAATATTTAACAGTACATCAAATGTAATTAAAACAATTCGGTCTTGAGCTTTACCTTTTGGATTTATTTTAAGTGCGTGAAATTCTCTTTTAACAAATGCTTTAGAAGAGTCTGGAATCATAATTTCTGTTGTTCCAAATATTTTACTTAATTCTTGCCAATCATCTACCATATCAACTAATTTATTCCATCCAATAGGAAGTCCATAAACACCAGAATTAACTACCATTGCTTCTAACATCTTTTTAACATTTTTTCCAGCATGAAGAACATACGCATGAACGAAATTATTTTTCATTTGTTCTGGTATAAGAGTGAGTGTTGAACAAATATCAATAACAATATTCTCTGTTACTTCTTCAGTAGAAAACCAACTAAAATCAAGAATAAAAATATATTGTTGTTGTTCAACAGCATTTGTAAGAAGAATCATCAAAATATCAATAAAATCTAAATTTTCGTTCTTTTTTTCATTAGAACTTAACGACTTTAAAAATATAATAAACTTGTGTACAGCAATATAAAACACAAGTTGTCCATTAGGAAGTGAATCTCCTCTATAAAATATTTGATCTTTTTCAAGTAACCTAACTAATTCCATATCACTTTGTTCTCTATTATCTTTTTGACTTTTCTTTGTATAAAGAAATGGTGGAACTCCAATAACATCAAATGCCTCTTCCATAGAATTTCTTTCTACATCATTAGCATTAATCTTTTTGTTAGCAAGTTCATTATGTAAATAATATAAAATTTGATGAAGTGAAAACAATTTTGTTATTTTAATATTTGCTACGTTGATGAATTTAACAGAACCATCAACAGAGGCTGTCATAATAATTGTTTGAGTACTGATATATTGGTTACAATCTTTAACCATACTGAAATGTTCTTTACAAAATTGAAAGGTTTTTTCTAAATACTTTTCTTTTGCTATAGTTACTTGGTTAGCAATGTTTTGAAGAACTTTAGTTACTAGAATAAGATTTCTTCGTGCCTTTGGTGATACCTTACTTTCTACACCAAGAAGACCAAAGTTTTCAGGAGATGCAATAGCTGGACAAAACAGTCTCAGAAATAAAAATCCTCCTACTATTTGAGAAGGAAGTTCTTTATCATCTTTAAAATATTTTAAACAATTCTCCCAAAGACAATTACAAATAGTTCTTATCTCAATAGGAACATCACATCGAGACGCTGATATACTCTCTAATGTTTCTTTACATGAAGACTGAAGAGCAGCTAAATTACATCCTAAAATTTGTCCTGGAAGAAGTTTTCTAAACAAAGTTATTACTTATGTTGAAAGACAAAAAGTATAAACAAACAGTTCATCTATTTCGAAACTTTGGTTAGTGTTAACCATTTTTAAAACACTGTTTTTAAGTGTTGTGCTTAAAAACTTTTTTGAAGTAATTCGTGCATAAGCAGTTAAAATACGAGTACAAAGAGTATTTTGACGAAATAACTCTTCTCTAGAATGAGATTCTTCAAATTCTCTCTGGTTAGTTAGTGAATTTTTACTTTTATTTATTTTGATAGTTGATTAGTTATCAACAAAAAAAGATATAACTAAGAATGAAACGGCAAACATTTATAAGGAATTTAATAAAAGGAAGAATTCGGTCATTCATTGTGAATACTTGAATAACAATATTGATATATTCATCTAAAACGTATGAATTTAAATTATCTCCAATAAACGCAGCCAACCTATAAAATTGTTAATACTATGAGTCGTAGAAAAATAACTAATAAAGAATTTCATATTAAAATTGCAAACTCTAAGTTTTGAGAAATTTTGTTTATTACCCATGAGTAATGTTGAAATACAAAGGAGAACGATTCACTATCCCAATAATACGTTTTTCCTGTTTCTTCTTCTGTTGGGTTTAATGAAACAGTTTCAGCATTGATATCAGAAGCAATAGAAATGAACCGACCGAACGAAGACATAGAAATAAAATATATTTTTCAAGTTCCTTTTCATAAAATGATACCTTTAACCAAAAAAATTCAAAAAAGTATATAAAACTATTGACTGGTTTGTTAAGCTGTAAGTCCAAACCAAAGTATCACTCTATAAAGAATTTAAAAATCGAAGAAAAAGTTTGTTATATAATTTCGTCAAAAACAAAGGACAAAAGTTGCAAAATTTAACTCAGTAAGAATTGTCATAACCTTATTTTTGAGTTATGTTCAATAAAAAAAAAGGAATTCAAACAGTTGAAAATTACTTTGTTATGGAAAAGTATTTGAGAAAACTATTTTTTCATTAAGTGCATAAGTTATAAAAAACTTATTTGAATTATTAATAAAGAATAAACTGAAAAATGAATAAAAAGTAATCATTTGTTCAATGATTATCAAATAGTTTAAAAACAAACTAAGACAAATTTAATTTTAGAAGAATGTTTAAAAGGAATAACTTATCTCTCTGTTTCTTATTAAAACCATTGGAAAATCTAGGCCATAGTACTTTACTTTTTCATGCCCTAATTAACTAAACACAGGTTATAGTAATACCCAATAAGAGAAAAGTGAAGGCAATTCTTTGAGAAACAAAATATCAATAAACAATTTAATTGTAGTGTTTAAAATACATTTAGTAAATAAAAAGGATAAAATAAAATTCAAATAATCTTAAAAGAAAAAAATATGTGTTAAACAATTTTTCCTTAATAACAAATAAATTGGATAGTAAGAAATAAATTACATTGCAAAATTACATAGTAAAACTAAATGGTATTTGTTCATTTGGAACAAAATAAATTTCATTACCATCAGAAATATATGAACCTACAATAGACCCTTCAATTGGAATACTTTTAGCAACACTTTGTTGATACATTTCAGTTTTATAGAAACTAAATGGAAGAGTAGGAATAGAAGCGTGATTAGCTTGTAACGATTCGTTAGTAACAGTAATAGTCATTTCTCTACCAAACATTTCTTCAATTTGTTTGCTAAATGAAGTACCAACAGATTCAAGTAATTCTCTTTCAATAATATCACCAAAAGGTGTAATTAATGAATTAATTTTAACTAAACGTTCAGTACATTTAGTCTTTTTAGTTTGTTTAATATCAAAAGAATATCCAAGGGTTCTTAAAAGATATAATAATCCATTATTAATTTGTGCTTCTTTACTTCTATTATATTGTTTGTCATTCATAGATTTAATGTCCATAGGTTCTTCTCCAACTATTTCTTTAATTAAAGAATCACTCATAGAAGCAAGTGTATTTTGATCATACAATGTACCATTTAAATTAATGGTTTCAGGTAAATACATCTTTACTGTTTGTTTGGATCTTTTAGTCTTTCTAAATGTAGCACTAGTATTTAATTGTGAAATAAACACATAAACTATTGCATTAGTTATGCATGCTTCACTACTTCTAGAAATTCTCTTACGGTCACGAGAGAGTGATGATTCAGGACAATTCATAGTCATTTGGAATATTACTTGATTCCTTTCTGTCACTATTTCATTTAAATACCCTTATTTTCGAGTTCAGAGATCTAGGTCTTTAAAACAACCAATCATTTTAAAAGAACTTAAAAAAATGGCCAATCATTTATCAAATCTTTAAATTGATTATATAGTTCCTTATTAATTTTATTGTGACTTTTAATAATAATAGTTTTTTTCAAACGGATAAAAATCATAATTTTTATTGAGTAAAAATGAAAATAGAAAAATAATTGAATATAAAAACAGAATCAACAACTTTCAAATTTTTTGTACATTTAAAGTTAATAAAGTACTTACTTATAGAAGAATAGAAGAAATAAATTGAAAAAAATACGATTCTTTTTTTTTAATAAAATTAATAAAATTTTTTTTGAGAAATATAAATTGAAAAAAAAGCACAAAAATGATTATTGTAGGAAAAGTAATTAAAGGCATAAAAAGGGTTTAATACTTTCACTGAGTCTTTTCATGACTGAGCCAAGCCTTCAATTGAAATTAAGGCATATTTATAACTTAACTAGTTTATATGTATGTGGATTTTGTCTTTCATTTTCAGCATATTGTTTTTGGCTTATTATCCCAATACTAATGAGAGATATTGGTGCATCTCCATTTCAGATTGGACTTGTAGGTGCTGTTGCTTTTGGTGCACAAGGACTTTTTGCCCCAATTTGTGGAAGGTTATCTGATAAAATTCCTGCAGAAACTTTAGCTATTCTTGGTTGTTTATTACATTGTTTAACATGTCTTATTATTGGATTAATGTTTATTCATGCAACTTCTGTTCTTCCATTGTATTTCATTTTGATTATTCAATCAGCAGGATTTGCATTGTTTTGGTCTCCAACAGAATCAATGGTTGGAAATGAAGCATTTCCAGGACATGAAAGTAAGAACATTGGTCACTTTTTTATGTTTTGTTCAGGAGGTAAAGCTATAGGATTTTTTAGTGCAGGATCATTGAAAGCGTTAATAGGAACAACTGGAACGTTGTATGTTTCATGTCTTATTGGATTTATTCCATTTTTTGTAATGACTCGTTTTCCATTAGTTAATAATATTAAAACAAAAGAAAATTTAAAGGATATAGAAATTGAATTAGATACTTCAACTTCTTTAATAACACAACAAGAAATAGAAAATCAGTCAACAAATATTATTCAAGAAGAACCTAACTCTAATAAAGAAGAAACCATTTCAGAAATTTCAAATAAACAAATGAATGAAGGAGCTATTATTAATGATTCAAATAAGATATTAGATGAAGAAAAAGGAGAAGGTATAAATATAAAAGATATTAAAACTATTCAATTTTTATCAAAAAGACCAACACATTATTTTTTATATTATATTAATGATATTATTTTTCATTTAATAATTTATGGAACAGTTGGTATTATTCAAAATCAATACGTTAATTTAGCATCTGATAAACAAACACATCTTCCAGGATTTTCAGATAATTCAGATGTTTATGTTGGAATTTTATTATTTGTAATTAATATTGCACAACTAGTTGCTTTCTTTATTTTAGGATTATTTAAAGCATGGCAATTTAAAATAACATTAAACATTATTAGTTTATTAATTTCTATGATATGTTTAACAGGATTTTTATTTATTAATAATGGATATATTCTTTGTATTCTTGGTACTATTTTTGGGTTAATCGCTGGATTTGATATGGAAGAAAATATGTTTTATTCTCTTAATGCTTCTGAAAAAGAAAAAGGTAAGTATATGGGAATTAGTGAATGTTCAAGTTGTTTGAGTTATAGTTTATCACCATTGATTGCTGGTGTTATTTCAACACTATTAACAACAGAATGGTGTATTTATTCATCAATGATTTTTGGGTTAATTGGACTTATTGGGTGTGGTACTACACAAGCTTATGTTAAATGGATTGAATATAAAGAAAAGAAAATGATTGAAAAAGAAACAGGAATGACTAATCAACAATTGAAAAAAGAATTTAAATTATTAAATTGATGGTAATTATTCTATATTTTTAGTTTATTTTAAGAGTTATCATTCAATAACAATTAAATTGTTGTTCAGTTATTAGTGCTGTTTTTATAGTAATTTATTTTGTTGGAAATATCCTTTATTTCTTCATCTTATCTTGTAAATTTTTCGTTTAATAATTAATAAAAAATCTTTATTTTATCTTTACAAATAATCAATCATCAAAAAAAAATCTTTAATTGACTATTTTTTATTATTTGTAGATTTTTATCTAAAAATAAAATAATAAATCAATTAAAATGAAACTATTTATTGATTTAATAAATTATATAATTTAGATAAAACATTACACTGAATAGTTTATTTATTTGTTTTTGGTGTTTATTTGTAAAGATAAAAATAGTAATGGTTAATACAACTTTTAAATAAAAAGAAATTTGATTTGATGAGTCTTAAATGAAATCTTTTGTAGAGTGTTTAGTTGAGTAGTAATTTCTTTTTTTTTTATTAAGTTCTTGTTAATTATAAGAATATAAATATAATAATGTATAACCTGAATATTGATAAGATAGTTATTTTAACTCTTACTTCTTTTATTTTCTCTTTTGTTTGTGTAATCACTGGGGCTTATGTTCATTTGTTTGGTGTTGGACAAGTGGAAGTTCAGTTAATTTGTTTCCATTAGGGTATTCAATTTCGTTGATGCTAGAGAGAAGATGACAGGACCAATGAACTGTAAAATAATAACTGAAAGAATTAAAGCATTATTGGAAAAAGTCATTTCGACGTAACTACATTAACACACTTGACTTAGACCACGTTGGGAGGCTTATAAAAAGATTTTGGTATTAATGGAAAAATCAAGAATTACTTGTAGTAAATTTATTGATAGAGATACCTATGTGATAAAGAGTAGAATTACTGAATCTACTAACCTTAATTTAGAAAATGTGGATTGGCATAATGTTGGAACTTATTCTTCAATAACTTTAAAGTAGTTGTGTTATGCTACTAATTCAAATATTAAAAATCCAATGACTGGTATTAGAGAGATTGCAGTTCCATGTAGTAATCAAATTAATCCTCCAGATGAAGATGCTTCAGTAAAAATTGTAATTAGTGATGCTCTTGGAGTTATTTTTGATGGAGAGCCATTAGCCGGTGATTATCATGATCAAAAGGATATTCCAAGTGAAAATGAATATTCTATTTCTTTAAGAATTTAATTTGAAAACTTTGTTTATTCTACCTTCTGGAGATTTAGATGGACAAGATAACAGTTCTAATTTTGGTTATCTTTATCATAATGTAGAATCTTCATACAAAGATATATTGGAGAAGTAGATTTATATAAAGCTAATCATTATAGACAAGAATGTTCTAATAATGCTGAATGATAGGAGTTCTTAAACCAAAGTTTCACTAATTTCATGTGGTCATGGAATCTTTATAAACACCCAACTGAACCAGCTGTTTCTTTAATGAATAAGTATTCAAAGAAAATTTATTTGACTGAAGATTGTAATGCTGCAGTCACTGATAAATTTGATAGAACTGTAATTATTAGAAGTGAAATAATTGTTCACTACAAATTAAGAATTTCATCTTTCACTGTTTCTGATATTAATAAGAGTTTCAAACATTCATATAACGTAAGGAAAATAAACCACATCTAAAAGCATGTAATATTATTTAAACTCAAAAAGAAAAATATCTTTTATTCTTCATTTTTACAATTTTATATTTTTATACAAAGGGTTTAAAAAGATGTAATAGTTTTATTCTTTAACACCTTAATAATATCTCCCCATCTAATTTCTCTGTGACAACTAGGACAATTTCCTGTTGTTGGTATTAGTGTATGAGTGTTTTCACTAAATATTTTTCCAAGACAACAGAGATGAGCTTTCATTCCACATTTATACAAACATTTAACAATTCTTTGATCCAATTTAATGCGTTGTTGACAAATGAAACAATTAGATGAAGTGTTTTGTATTTCTTTTAATTCTTTTTGCATTTGAATTTTTTTTTGTTCTTCAGCTAAGGTATCTTCTTGTGATGTTTTATCATCGAGATGAAAATCTTCGATTAATTGAGAAAGTTGAGATTGAGAAGTACCATGAAGATTATCAAAAATATTATCACGTTTTATTTTAGTTTTTTCTTTTCTGTCTATTCTAGCGATACCAACACATTTCATTATATCACTTAAATCTCCGTATTCAACAGTTATTTGTTTTGGTAAAGGAGGACATTCATTTAAAAAGTTATCATAACGATGAGTTGTAATATAAACAGATAATGGTAATTTACAATATGCAGGCATTTGAAGAATTTCTGCAAGTAACCTAATTTTATATTGTAAGGAAAACATAGTTCCACAATGTTTTCCTTTCATATTATCAAATGCTTGTCTTACTCTTCTACCTTTTTCTGGGTGTTGCCAGTCCCATTCAAACTGTAAAACTTTTGTTTGAGTTGGAAATGAATGAACAACAATTACCATTTCCCAAGGGCGTTTAGCTTCAGTTTTGAATGCACCACCACTAATAATTCCATTGTGTTGTTTAATTCTTCTTGGAGGACAAGTTGTTTTTCCAATATAGGTGTGATATTTAAATCCAGGATTAATAGAGGTTAATAAATAAACACAAAATTTCATTGAACTAATATTCTTTTCCATTTAATCAATATCATGATTTATAGTTCTATCTTTTATAAATACAAAAATAAAAAGAAACTGAATAAAATAAGAAGAGAATAATTAAATAATTAAAATTATTAAATGAATCAAATAACAAATTTTATATTTGATTTTAATGGAACATTATTTGATGATACAAACATCAACTATTTAGCATGGAAATATTCCTTTGAAAAAAGAGGAATTTATTTAACAAAAGAGAGTTATTTAAAAGAGCACATTGGAAAATCAAGTAAACAAACGATAATTGACATAATGAAAACAAATAACACAAATTTAATATCAGACATTTTAAACGATAAAAACAAATATTTAATAACAATTTTTGAAAAAGGAGTTTCATTACAAAAAGGAGCAGAACAATTATTAAATTATTTAAAAAATAATTCAAATAAATATCATTATGTTATTGCTTCTATGGCTTCAAAAAATACTATGAAATTATATTTTAAATATTTACATCTTGAAAAATGGTTTAGTATCGATCAAATTATTCTTTATGATAAGTCATGTTTACCTAAACCAAATCCAGAATTATTTATTAAAGCAATGAATAAACTTAATGCCTCAACTCAAAATACTGTTATTTTTGAAGATTCTTTGGCAGGTTTAAAAGCAGCACAAGCGACTCATGTTAATTTAGTCATTGCAATTAATTATCAGTCTCAATTAATAGAAGCTCAATCATTAGGAATTCATCATTCTTTTAATGATTTTTCATCTAAAAAATTACAAATTTTATTATTTGGAACTGAAACATATTAAAATATATTGATTTATTAATTTAATTATTTAATTATAAATTAATTAAAAACAAAAAGAAAGAAAAACTAAATTTACTTAATATCTTCTATCTCCTCTACGTGAAGGTAATTGATCTTCTTCATCAACGTATCTTCTTCTAGGCTCACAGCCATCGTCATAGTCATTTCTTCTATTGTCTTCATGAAATTCAAATCTTCTTTCATTTCTATAATTATCAGAATGATTATAAAACTTTCTTTTACGTTGAGTTTGTTTTTGTTCACCACCATCTCCTCTCCCGTATTGTCTTCCTTCAACAAAACCATAATCCCAATCAATTCTAATATATTGTCCAAATACTTGAGTTCTATCTAAGGCTTTCATTGCTAATGCAGCATCATTTCTTTTATTAAATTCTACAAAACAAAAACCACATGGTTCGTTTGAATGATTAACACCCATAATAACTCGGTTAATATTTCCAAATCTTCCAAATAATGTATATACTCTCTTATCATTCATGGAATGACTAACATTTCCCACATAAAGTGTTGTTGATGTTGATATTTTTTGAATCATTTGTTCTGGTGTAAAACCTGATTCTCTATCAAAGTATTCAAGAGTAGGTTGTGTAATATATAACTCACTCATTAAATTAATTTCTTTATTTATTTTTTTTTATTTTTCTTTTTTCAAAATTTATTGAATTTTCTTACTCTAAAACTTTTTAAAAATTATAACTTAAACTAACAAAAACAAAATGGCTTCAAATGTATAATTTCTTAATAACTAAAAGTATTTAAAACATATTTGTTAATAGATATTACTCTACCTTCTTTTAAACAATCAAATAACCATTGAAAATTAAGAACTGGTACTCCCCACCTTAATGCACATCTTGCTTTTTCACTTGATAATGCCTTTGCAATGAGGAATGTAATTGTAGAACTATTCATATCATCAGTACACATACCTCCACATTCTTCAATCATTCCTTTCATAATTAATTTCTCTTGAACAGAGAATCCACTCAATGATATAATATACCCATTAAAGAATTGTTGATTTATGGTTTTAGATGATAAAGAATTCATCAATTGATTTTATAAGTTCAATTTTTTTTTATAAGTAACTATAATTTATTATTTTTTTAAACTATTAAAAACTATTATATTATTTTTCGTGTTTTGATTACTAAAAACCAATATAAAATACCTTGACAAGATAGGCAAATGAATTATGAACAAAACTACATACTAGGATTTAATATGTAATTATTTATTGAAACAAATCTTCGTTCAATAATACAATCAAATAGCCATTGATGATTTAAAACTGGTACTCCCCACCTTTTTGCATGTCTTGCTTTATCACTTGTTAATCCTTTTGATAAAAGAAAAGAAACTGACCGACTTTCCATATCTTCCATATAAATTCCTCCAAATTGTTCAATCATTCCTCCTAATAACACTCGTTCATCGGTCTATTTTTTTGTTATTACAATTAATTGTTTAAATTATTAAAATAATTAATAAAAATAACAAACAGAATACCCACTAACACATATCACATACCCACTTAAAAACTGATTCGAAATCTCTTGAATAGGTTGTGTTGTCATTCTTTTTCTTATCCTTTTTTTTGTGTTTGAAATTATAGTTCTTTTTCTTCTCTTTTTTTATTTTTTCTTTTTTTTAATTTGTGTTATTTATTACTTTTTTGAAATAAAATCTTTTGTTGATCTTCATTTCCATTGCTTTTTAAAGTATCTTGAGTTTTTTTCCATATTTTAGTTTAAGCGATAATTGAAATCATTTGAAGAAGCTTTTTTTAAGATAAATCTTTTTTATTTTCAAAAATACAATGATATTTTTTGGATAGAATTTCCCATTAAATTTGAGGAATATAATGGAATACGATAAACTGACAATAAAATCTCAATCTAAGAATTTAACTTGTCTATTTAAAGAAAAAACAAAAAATAGTTTAATAGAAATTAGAAGAAAATCCTGAAAAAATAAAGGAAAAAAGTATTAGAAGGAAAAAAAAAAAAGTAAGTAATACCAAAAAGAGCATCATTTGAGAACCCTTTTTTAAAATCTGAAATCAAAATTTTTTATGATTTCACCAAGACGACCATTAACGGATGACATCAAATTACAAATAATAAATGAAAAAGAGCAAAACGGATCTTCAGTATATGCCATTGCTAAGAAATTAGGTAGAAGCCCATCTACAGTGAGATGTTTTCTCAAATGTTATGGAAACGATCATCAATTATCAAGAAAAAGAGGAAGAAAACCAAAATTAACTGATGAAATTGAAGAATTTATTGCACAATTTTCTGACAATAAAGACATTTCTTGTAGTAAAATTGCTGCTGAAATTAAAAAAAAATTCCCTGACGTTTCACTTTCAAAAGAAACTGTTCGTGTTATAAGACAAAAATTACATAAAGGAAATAATGACCTTGAAACACCTAGTTCAGGAAGAACTCCTCATTACGCTGAATTTGAAAATGGAGTTTTTATTGGAAGGTTTGCTGAACAAAGAGATGAAGATGAAAGAAAAGAATTTGCAGCAAAAATTCTTGAATTAAATAGACCAGTTGTTTTAAGTTCTACTGCTATAATAGCAGTTGGAGAAAATGGTGTTTTAACTCGTTGTAATAAAGGAGAAATGCCTGTATTTACTGCTTTTACTGCTAAAGGAAAATTATTAGAAATAACAGTATGGGGAGCAATAGCCAATGGATGGAAATCACCATTAATTAATATTAAAGATGATATGTTGCTTGGAGAAGCATTAAAAAATTATGGTATTTCTGATGAAGTTTTAGAAAAACTTGGTCCACATGTATTTCTTGATGAAAGGATGTTAAAAGGTGAAATTTTTCCTTTTTTAGAATTCTTTCCTCACGATAGTTCTGATTTAAATCCTTTAAATGACTTGTTCACTAAAATACAATTCGAAGTTAAGAAAAGACAATTTAGAAATGAAGAAGAATTAATTAGTTTTGTTGAATATCTATGGAATATTGTATCCATGGATGATATCCAAAATTATATTCAACAATTTTATAAAAGAATTAATCATTGCGTATTAAGTCCTTGTGAAGGTTGTAGATAAATCAATATATATCTCTTTGTATAACACTCTTTTAATTTTCAACATTTGTGCTTTCTTATTGCTAATTTTGTTCAATATTTTTGATGATGTTATTAAAGGAATATCTTGTTTTTTTTTTGGTAAAATGGAATTTGTTTCTATTTTTTAATTTTAAATCGTTATTTTCCTTTCAATTTATTCAAAAAAATTACGTCTTGTATAAAAATTATCATTTTTTATGTTTTTATTCATTTAACCTTATACATTTTTTTATTGAATTATTAAAACTAACTCAAGTATTTCAATAAAATACTTTTTAATTATTATAGTTTTTAGTATCAACTCATTAATTTTTTATAAATTAATTTTAAATATCCTACAACTAAAACTAATTTGTAGATTTTATTGAATAACTATGTTATATCAATTTCATACTCAAAAAATAGTTTTATTAAAAAAAGAAAGATATCAATCATTAATAATATACAATTTCAAAAAAATGATGAAAATTAAAACAGTTAAGGTTATTTGAAACGATTTAAGTTGTCGGCATAGTTCATAAAAGGAAAAACTTGGTATTTAGACAAAATAGTTAAATTTGAATCCATAACTTATGGCTTAAGAACTTGCTTTAAAGATAGAATTAAATAAATTCTTTTTTTGAAAAGGACATTTGTTATTAGGTTTTTTATAACAATAAACAGTTATTATTTGTATTATTAATAAAATTGATTGTACTTTTTTAACATACTCGTCTCACTTTGAAATCTAAAAGTATTTTAATAAGCTTCTTATTTTTGTTATTAGTTATTTCTAATACACCTTGTTATGTTTTTATTGTTTGGTAATGAAATAAAATGTCATAATAAGTCTGTCCAACAAAGAACATTACTATTAAATAAAATCTCATAAAAATGATAAAGATGAAATGGAAGTATCAATAGAATTGTTAGTTGTTCTAATCCTAATATGAAAAAGACAGAAAGAGTTAAAGAAATTAATACACACAAATAAAAATAAAAAAATAATAAAAACCATCCCACTACATTCTTATATATTTCTATTTCATTATCAAACTCACATATAGAGATACAACTTAATATTATTAAAATTATGTTAATTTAAACAAAAAAGAATAAATAGAATTTTATTGTTTATTTAGAATAAAATAAATATAAAAAAAACATCAAACTAAAAATTTTTCTTAATTAGCAATTTGTCATAAAACAAAAACTTAGTAATTGTTTACAATAGAGCCATACAATTTAATTGAATAATTACTTAAGTAATTACTAAATATTAATTTTATAAAAAATTAAAAAAAAAAGAAAAAATTGGAAAATTCCAAAAAATAAAAAATACTTCAAAACTTAAAAAAACTGACCAGATTATATAAATCTTTTTT
Organism: Entamoeba dispar SAW760; assembly: GCF_000209125.1. Lineage (NCBI taxonomy): Eukaryota > Evosea > Mastigamoebida > Endamoebidae > Entamoeba > Entamoeba dispar. Next base: position 119,873 of record NW_001853170.1, read on the forward strand.
ATAAATCATTAAAATGAATTTATTAATATTAGTTTTATAAAAAGAAAACAAAATTAAAGAATGAAATTTTTGTAATTAAATTTTTTAATACAAACATCCACCATCAGTTAAAACTGGTTCTTTCTCAAAAATAATATCATTTCCACAAGTCTCTTGTTTTGTAGCACCTGATGGGCAAGTAATAAATTGTGGATTAGCTTTTGTAGAAGTAGTAACCATAGTACATGCTCTTAATTCACTGATATACTTACCACTACAAGTGAAATAAACAGCTCCTTCAACTCCAAGTTCTTTAGCAGCTAATTCTTTTAACCATGATTTTTTATATGAAGTTTTTCCATCAGCAACAGCTCCAGCAGCTTTGAAAACTTTCCAGAAATCATGATCAGTTAACATTTTAATAGCTGTCATAGCATAATCTTTTGGTCCAGTTGCTCCATTATAAACATCACTTACACATGTTCCATGTTTATCATATTCATAATTGAAAAACTTACATTTAGTCAATGAAGCCCAATTGTATGATAATGCTTCCATAAATTCTGGATCATTTTCAATCATTTTAGAAACTTGGGCATCAGTGTATGGTGATTTACAACATGATGGATATCCACTAACAAAGTTTGGCCACCATCCATGAAGAGTAAATCCTGGTTTAGTAGCCATAGTAGTTTTTGGTAAATCACAACATTTACTATGACAGAATTGTCCAGGCCAAGTTTCAACTAAGAGAAGATAATCATATGAAACAGCACAATTATTTGATGAACACATAGCAAAATCTTTATGAGAACATTTAGCGTTAACTAAAGCAAGAAGTAATAAGCACAATGAAATCATAAAATTGATATAAACAGTTAACGTTATTTAGTTTAAATATTTAAACGAAAAATTCGATAACATTCATTTTATTAAAACAGAAATAATTCGTATTTTCTTTCCCCTTCTTTTCTTCTGTATTTTTGAAAAGTTACTTTTCTTTTTCATTTGATTTTTCTCCATTAAAAATTATAGTTCTTTTCTTTTATTTTTATTCTATTTAATTACCTGAAAAACATCGGAAGAAATACAACTTCTTCTCAAACTTATTTATCTTTTTAAGAAAGTTTATTCTATTTGGAACATTTCTTCCTTTTATTAACATAACAACTGAAAGTTATTTCCTAAAAAAAACTATGGAAATGAACAAAAAAGATTTAATAAATAACCATGAATAATAAAAAGAAGATAATTTAGTTCATTGAGTACAATTGATCAATAATAGTTTGATACCTTTGAGCAATAGCAGGCCTTTTTAGTTTTAATGCAGCAGTTAGCATTCCATTCTCTGAGTTCCATTCTTCACTTATTAAAGCAATACGTTTAACAACTTCTCTTTGAGACAACCCAATTTCATTTTCTGCCATAATTTTTCTTACTGCTCCAATTATTTCTTTATCTTTACATGCTTCTTCAAATGGTTTTTGTGTCATTTCAGCAATAATATTCTTATTTGGTAATACTAAAGCAATTGTAAAGTCATGAAAAGCATCAGCAAAGACACAAATAGTATCAACTACTTTAGATGTTAAGTATTTAGATTCAATTAATTCCAAAGATATATATTCACCACATGGCTGTTTGACAATATTCTTTTTTCTATCAATAATACAAATGTGATGGTCTTCAGTAATTTTTGCAATATCACCAGTACAAACCCATCCATCTTCAGTAAAAGTACTTTTTGATTCTTCTGGTCTATTGAAATATCCTTTTGATACAGGAGCTCCTCTTAACATTAATTCTCCTCTTGGTGGATTATCAGTAGTTAAATAATTTAACTCTGGGACATCTCTTAATTTTAACTCATAATGAGGGAATAATAATCCAATGGTGGCTTGAGTTGAATCTCCTGGAACCATACAACTAGAAGCACCACATAATTCAGTCATTCCAAATCCTTGTAAAATATTAGTTTTAGCACATGTAATAGTTAAGAAAGTTTGAAGTTCTACAGGAAGAGCAGAGCCACCAATAATGATTGTTTTTAAGTTTCTTCCAAATAATGATACTTTTAATGGATTGAAAATGAGACTATCTACAAATTTAACTATTGGTTCAAATAGTAATGGAGTTCTTAATTGATATGACACATAAAGTAAATTCTTTAATTTCATACAACCAAAGAATAAACTTTGTTTTAATGTTGGTGCTCTAGAGACACTCTCTAATATGGCTTTACGAATTCTATTAAATACTGTTGGAACTCCAATAACTAAGGTTGGTTCTAATTCACATAAATCAGATTTACAATTAGTACACCCAACACTCATTAATGTACGTGCATTGGCATATCCAATACTTCCAAAGAATGATAAGATACAAAACTCTAAACACAATTCAAAGATATGAGCTAAAGGTAAATAAGCAACAAATACTTCATCTTTTAAATCTAAACAAATATTGAATGCTTGTGCTAATAATAATATTTGTTTTTGTTCAACTAAAACTCCTTTAGGTTCTTTAGTAGTACCAGATGTATACATAATAAATGCAAGGTCATTTGGTGCAACAGAAGGTATAGTTTCTTCATCCTCTTTACTTTCACTAAGTTCTTTGAACGTAGTATATTCTCCTTCAAAATGGCCATCAATACTAATAATTTTAATTTCTTTATTTAATTCAATTTTTCTCATCTTTATTCCTGTCTCTTCACTAACAATTAACCCAACACACTTTGTCTCTTCTAATGCAACTCTAACAGACTCTTCTCCTAATGTAGCATATACAGTAACAAGTGTAATTCCTTGTCTTGCACAAGCCAATGCCATAGCCATCCATTCAAATCTCGTTTCACAAAACATTCCTATTTTATCTCCTTTTTTAAATCCTTTAACTCTAAGACCATTAGAAATTCTACATATCAAATGATAAAATTCTTTTGAAGAATACCATACATAGGGAGACATTTCATATTGATATATTTCTTTTCTAATTTCTTTTCCATTACATTTTTCAATAATTGTTTTAGCGACAACTTTATTTTTAAGTTCTCTATATCCAATAAACTGTTTTTTATCTTTCTTATTAAATCCATTTACTAAATCAGCAATTGTCTCATTCCCTTGTGGCGTTGAATCAACCAATTTGTCTATTCCTGTATACCCTCTTAATACTCTAGTCTCTCCTTGTTTATTTTCTCCAACCCACTCTCCTTCTTTTTCTTTGTTATATTTTTTTGGCCTAATGAAGTAAAGAAGAACAAGTGTTACAATAATAATGAGTGATAAGGTATTAAGGATCATATGAAATATTGTATTTAAGTTCTCTTTCAAAGTTCATCTAATACTCTCAATAATTAAACCTAAAAGAATGTTTTCCTTTCTAGTTGAAGAGAGTTTTAGAAAAAAAATCATCTTATCTTTTGTGAAAAGGTTATTACAAAGTTATTTTGATAAATAATTAATTTATTAATATTTATAAACTATTTTCACTTTCTTTCAAGAAGAAATCAGAAAAAAAAGACAAAAAATAAAAACCAGAAATGAATGGTTTTTTTTACGATAACCGTTTATCGAGTAATTCCATTAAATTTTAAAGACGGTTTAAGTTTTTCATAATACTTTTAAGTTCTCTGTCATTTCTCTTTATACTAGAACATTTACATGGTACGTCTGGGACTTTGTGGATGCATGGACATCCTCTTCTTTTAGTGATGTGTTTTTTGTGTGACTTATTCTGTTGTGTTTTAATGGTAAGTTTTGTTGTTTCGATATGTTCAGGTAATTTAAATGGTTTTGGTTCTGGTAGTTCAAATGATTTTGGTTCTGGAGTGTTAGGTTTTGGCTCTGGAATGTTTGGTTTTGTAACAGTTCTTTTGACACTAACCTTTTCTTCTGGAATAACCTCTTTGGTTTTAACTTTATTTTTTACAACAGTTTTCTTAGTTATAGTGTTTTCTTCTGGAATAGTTTCTTTAATAATTTTATCAGTTATTTGTTTTTCTTTCTTTTCTTTCTTATGTTGTTGTTTTTCATACACACGGACAATCTTAACTGCTTGGCGTTGTTCTTTCTGTTCTTCTTGTTCATTACTAAGAACTCCTTTACCAACTTTCTTTTCAAGGTTTCTGGACTCTCTCTCAGTTCTAACTATTTCTTTTTGTTCTTTTTTCTCAGCAGCCTTTTCTTCTCTCTTCTCAGCAGCTCTTTCCTTTTTGTTATCATTGGTATTAGTAATAGTAATAGCTGGCATATTGATTGTTGGCATTTGAGGTTGAGCAGGTGTTGCAGATGCAGCTGCAGCTGATGCAGAAGATGCACTTGAGCTTGGTACTTGGATTATTTGAGGTTGAGCAGGTGCTGCTGGTTGTTGGATAATTTGAGGTGTCATTTGTTGTTGTTGTTGCTGTTGTTGTTGCATTGGTATAACACTTGGTTGGGTTGATGGTTGTACGATGACAGGAGCAGCTTGTGCAGGAGCAGAAGCAATTGCTCCAGAAGCACTTCCACTTGGAACTGGATATGGTACTGGTTGAACTACAGGACTACTTGGTTGAATTACAGGAGCACTTGGTTGAATACTAGTTGCAGCACTAGAAGATCCTTCACTTCCAGAAGGATATCCTCCAGCATTAACATTATTGTTGAAAACAGGATTTACTTGTTGTCCAGCACTTGATCCACTATCAGACCCACCAGTATATCCACCGTCTACACTTACAGAAGCACTTGCATAAGATCCACTACCTGATCCACTTCCGGATGAACTTCCTGACCCACTTCCGGATGAACTTCCTGATCTACTTCCGGATGAACTTCCTGATCTACTACTTGATGAACTACGAGAGGAGCCTTTTGATTTACGATGTGATGAACCACCACTAGTTTTTTTGTAACAACCACAAGAAGGTGGTTTTTGTGCCATACACTCTTTACAACAACCACAAGATTGAAGTGCCTTGAACCAACACTGACTCTTTAATCCATCATACAACTTTTTCCTAACATTGCCTGCTGCATTTTTAAGGGTCTTGCTAATTTTACTTTGCATCTTTTTCCATTCTTTTTTGAAAACAGAACTAGCTCCTTTCAAAGTTACTTTACCTAACTTTTTAAATTTACTAGCCATTCCTTTTGCTTTCTCTTTCAATTTGCTAGCAGTTTCCTTAAATTTCTTTTGAGCTTTTTTAGACATTCCTTTGATTCCTTCACTTATCTTCTTCTTAGCATCAGAATACTTCTTCATAGCTTTTTTTCCATACTTCTTAATATTCTCTAATGCCTTCTTTCCTTTATCTTTTGCTGACTTTAGTGCTTGAGCACCTTTCTTTTTTAAATTGCTGACACCCTTCTTTAAAGCGTCTTTTCCTTTTTTCAAAGCATCTTTTCCTTTCTTTAAAGCGTTCTTTCCTTTGTTTATCATGTCTTTTCCTTTATTTTTTAAATTGTTAACACCCTTCTTCAAAGCATCTTTTCCTTTGTTTATCATATTTTTTCCTTTGTTTATCATGTCTTTTCCTTTATTTTTTAAATTGCTAACATTTTTCTTCAAAGCATCTTTTCCTTTGTTTATCAAGTTCTTTCCTTTATTCACAATGTTCTTTCCTTTATTCATAATAGTCTGTCCTTTATTCTTTAAGTTGTTAACACTTTTCTTTAATGTGTCCTTTCCTTTTTGTAATGCATCTTTCCCTTTGTTTATCATCGTTTTTCCTTTATTAACTAATTCTTTACCTCCTTTCTTAATGGAACTGATTTTTCCTTTAGCAGCACTCATTCCTTTTTTGGCAATGCTCTTTCCTTTTTGAGCTATTTTTGAACCAAATGAGGTTATTTTACCGAAAAGACCTTTCTTTTGTTGAACTGGTTTTTTAGTTGTTGTTTTCTTAGGAGTAACCTTTTTTGGGGCAACTTTTTTAGGAGTTGTTTTCTTTGGGGCAACTTTTTTAGGAGTTGTTTTCTTTGGAGTGGCTTTTTTAGGAGCAGCTTTCTTTGGAGTGGCTTTTTTAGGAGCAGCTTTCTTTGGAGTGGCTTTTTTAGGAGCAGCTTTCTTTGGGGCAGCCTTTTTAGGAGCAGCTTTCTTTGGGGCAGCCTTTTTAGGAGCAGCTTTCTTTGGGGCAGCTTTTGCCTTATCATCTTCAAGGTTGTATTCAAATGAACTATCGAAATCATCAGTATCAAACTCTACTAAATCCTCTTCAACTAAATCATGGTCATCTTCTAATTTTACGTCTTCATCAGTTACATCAGTAAAAACATAGTCGATTGATGCTGAAAGTGACAGTGTTATAGTGAGTAACAGTAATAGAGCTGTCTTCATATTCAAAAAGTATAACTTTTCAAGATCTTTAACTAATTTTACTTTATTTTTATTTTTTATTATTTTTTTTATTCTTAAAAGTCAATAAAATATGGTAGTGAATTTTTTTAATTTTAGATTGTTTTTATAATGCATAACATCAAATCATATTTTAAATTGGTTTTTTATTATTATTTTTTCTCTGTTTCTTTTTCCTCCTATTTGTATTTCATTATTATTTTTTACATTCATAAAATTTTTTTGGATATTCTTCTATTAAAAAATTTAAATTAACGTTATAACGGTTTAATAATTATTGCTTTGTTCAAAAATACCTCCAAAAAATATTATAGGAATAAAGAAGGTTTGGACATTGGCTTTTTATAACTTTCAGAAATGACTTAAAAGGTCAATAGAATATAAATCAGACTTTAATCAAACAACCTTAACTCAAAGAATAGTCAAAATGAGTATACAATAAAGATTAACTATCTTTCTCAAAGAACCAAACAACTAAAAATATGTGATGTTAATAAGAATATAAAATAAAGAAATAATACTATAAGTGGACATACTTTTCATCCTTAAAAAGATTAAAAAATACCGCCTAATTCGTTGCACAATACAAAATAACTAGGATCAAATAATTAAGAAAAAAAATTTTAATGATATACTAACTTTTAGAATGAACATATAGTATTATATTGATTCATATTACATTGCTATGAAATTTAATTCAATACAGAGGATTTATATTTTAAAATATTTCAAGTTAGATTAATACTAAAATAAACACGAAACAAATAGTGTTTTTATTGTCCATAGATTTAACTTATTTTTATTGAATAATTAATAAACTTGGATGTATATTATAATATTAACAGTAATATGGATAATCAGTTATAAAATCATGAAAAAAAAAAGATTATAACAAAGAATAACTTATTGACTCATAATTTTTTTAAGAGTTGTAATAAAAATAACAGAATATAATACTTATAAATATAACACCAAATACAAATAAATTTTTAAAATGATTCATGTAATTAAATATTACTGACAATGAAATAGAAATGATTAAGAATATCATTAAAAAACTTGTTTTAAGAAAATAAGATGAATAAAAACTTTCTGTTAAATAATTGCAGTATATCACTAGACCACTAATAGAAATAATCTATTGAATGTATAGAATTATCTGAGTATAATACAAATAATATATTTTAAAATGATAAAGAAAATGATTATTGAAGATTTTTCCAAATAAACAATAAGATATTCAGGAAATTAAATTAGAACTAGATATAAATAACTTAATAAAAGTCAAAATTATTGATATTTTAATTATAAACAACTAAATATAAAACATTCAAAAAAAAAATTATATACATAATGTATTAATAAGTAAGATAGTTCATGAATCAAAAAGAAAACTCATTAATTAATATTTATAAAACCAAAAATGAAAATTTATTTAGCATTAAAATAAATTAAAGAATTATAATTGTGATAATTATTTTAAAAAGAATATAAATACTAAATAAAAAGTGATTTCTTTTCTAAATTCATGTCATAAGATAAATAAATACAAAATAGACTAATTATTGATATATTGATTAGAAAATAATTAAATTAAAATGAAACAATGGTTAGCATTACTGTTTTGATAATAAAAATATGAAAATAAAACTTATTATAATGAATAAATAATGGATAAAACTGACACACCTTTTAAAAATTAAATATATGAAAACTTAGTTTCTACAAAAGTAGTATATTAGAAGAAACAAAAATGAAAGATAGAAAGTTTATATTTATTAAATTATTAATAAACTGGAGAATTGAATAAAATAAAGAATGGTGTCGTATATTATGTTGAAAATTAATATCAAAATTTAATAAATAATTAATGGTAAAGTGTATTATAAATAGTAAATAAGATTATTCATCAAATAAAGAAAAGTAAACATTACTATATATAAAGAATATTTAAAAAAAATCATCAATGTGACTAATATTTTTGAATCTAAATGAAGACATGATAACTTAAATAAATAAATTAAGATTTAATAATTTTAATCTATTGTTCATGAGAATTTCTTCCTTTCACTCTCCAAAGAGTCTACATCTCTGCTTCTTCTAGATCTATGTATTCTCCAGATTGATTAATTCAGTACCTCATAAGTTCTTTCATAATTGATATTACAATATCTTTATACATTATTTCACATACAATTTTAATCCCTTCACTTTTTAATAATTTAATTGTTTCTTTAAATATCAATCCATTACTGTTATTACTGCTTGAATGATAACTATTCTTATTAATCTTTCTATTTTTCTGATATGTTCTAGTAATTTCATATATATTTATATATATATTTATTTATTTATTTATTTATTTTATTTGTAAATGTTTTACTTATTTCTTATCTCTTACTATTGTCATATCTATGATTAATACCTCTTTCTTCTTTAAATCTCTCACATAAATGTCTGATATTTTGTTGGATTTTCCTTTATTTTAATTTATTATTTCTTGATTCCAAATCATAAGTATTTTATCTTTCTCTATCCTTCTTAATGAAGAGAGATAATTTAATAATAAAATAAAATAAGTGAAACATTGAAGAAAACAATAATAAAATAACATCAAATGAAGAAGAGAATAATTAAAATAATGTTTATTCAGTCTATTAAAATAAATGTATTTATATTGAGAAAAGATAAACCAAATAATTAAAGAGAATAATTTCAAATATTTTTTAAAAATAAGAAATAATTGAATCAGTTACATTTCTTTTTGATTTAATTTTTTTTTCTTTTTTTTTTTTTGAACTTCAAATAAATAAAGTAAAATAAAATGAATATTTGGTATGAAGGAAGCATTTCAGATGAAATTACAAAGGCTTTTACTGAGAATAAAATAATTGTTATTGTTGCCATTGATGATAGAGAAGAATCTCTTTTACTCAAAAACCTAATTGAGAATAATGTTTGTTTTATACTTATTGTGAAATAAATAGTATTAATATTATAAAAGTTATCCACAATATTTACTACCAGTTGTTCTGGTATTTTGATAAAAGAAAATTCAGAAAATATAAATTTTTTTAAACAATTATGTTTGGGATATTTTTTGTTTCTATCTTCTTTACAAATAATTAATGATGACTAGACAAAAACGAAATTCATTTTCCTTCATTATTTTTATTTAACAAAAATGGACTAACTACTGTATTAACTGATGAAAAATTGACAGTCCCTGAAATCACATCATCTATTATTCAATGCACATTAGTCAGTTTACCGTCTCCACAAGACCAACCACAAAACCAATCAGACAACAGCAAAAAAGAAAACACACTAACAAAACCTTTGTCAACTGAAGTCTCTCTCCTAGAAGAAACCCCAGATTCAGAAGATATCCTCCAACAAAGGAGAAAAGAAAGTCAAGAATTGGAACATGAAGAAAAACTCCGAAGAGAAAAAAATCGTCAGTTATTAGAAGAAAAACGTAAAAGAGAAGAAATTAAACAGAGAAATGAAGAAATAGAATTAAAATTACAAGAACTTAGTGATAAAAAATATGCAGAAAGAGTCACTTTAGAAATCCTTGCTGAAAAAGAGCAACAAAAACAGAAAGTTAAAGAAGAAGAGTTAAGAATTAAAGAAATTGAAGAGAAAAAAAGACAAGAAGAGTTAGAACGAAAAAATGAGATGAAAAAATTTGTCCAAGTTGCTTTCAGACTTCCAAGTAGTGAAACAATTAAACAACCTTTTGAAAAAACAGATACTATAGCAGACTGTTTTGCTTTTCTTGAAACAAAAGGTTACAAGAAAAGAGAAATTGAATTATTAAACTCATTAAAAAGAACTCCCTTAAATGATGAAAAACTTAAGATGGAAATATTTTATCCATCTATTGTTATCCATGTAGTGAAAAAGAAAGATTTAGGAGTTGTTAAAAAAGCAGAAAATAAATCATCCAAACCAAGTGATAGAATAATTGAACAAGACCAAGAACGTCAACAAAGAAATGGGTATCAAGCCTTAGATCAACAAGAAAACCCACAAGAAAATGTACCAAAAAATAAATTTCTACGTTTCATGAAGGGATTTTTAACAAGAAAATAACAACAATTTTAATATATTTGTGTTTTTTCTTAGAGACTTTGACGGTTTGTTCAAAATATGTAGTAAGTGAGTATTCTAAATGATTCGGTTTTATTCTGTTTTATCGCAAATCTGCAAAATTGTTTGAATTTTCAAACGAAATTAATGGAACCAAACCGTTTCTTTGAACCTTATTCAAAAAAACACATTTTATTTCTCCTCAATTACCAAGCACTACAGCCAATTCTTAACACTATCTCAGCACAAGTTATTTATTCTCAACCTTACCCAACCCCTTTAGAAATTCAAGCTGTATCACCAATATCAGAATTATTAATTAAACACGTTTCATATGTGATTGTTCAGCACCCTAATATTCATCAAGCATTAATACAATTAGTACCTTCAGTTTATAGTGACGAAACTTATTTCTGGGCTCGTTATTTTAAATTATTATTTTTAAAATCAAATAAACTTGGAGAGTATTCAACATTTATTAGATTGAGAAGTACAGATTTTACTCCTCAATTACAACATTTAATGTATCTTAAAAGATCATTATTAAAAGAAGAAATAAATGATTGGGGAAGAGTTCCACTTGAAAGTGGAATAACATTTTTAGCAAATGTAAGTAATTGTTATGAAATATTATTAGTAAACTCAACATTAGCAAAAGACCTTATTAATATATTTATCTTAAAGAAGAATGAAAGTGTTGATATTCATTCTTTTAGAAGGTCTTGGTTAATCAAAAATTCTGATGAATTCATTTCAGTTAAAATTAATCAAATTATTCGTTGTTTATATGGAATTAAATCTATTCAATTTCAATTTATTGATTCTTTAATAAAAATATTATTAGAAGCATTTGAATTTGAAAGAACATATTTAATTATTCAATCATTCTTAATTAAAATATTATACAAAGGAATATATCCATTTAATTCATTTCAATTCGATTATTTAATATTATCATTAAATGATCTTGTAAAACAGAATTTACCAAATTATATTATAAAATTAGAAGAAAATGGAATTGAGTCAATGACAATTTTTAATGACTTACTTAAACAAATGTTATTACCTATTACAATTCATCTTCCAACAGATAAAAAAATGTTACTCTTAGGAAGTATTTTAATTTATGGATATCCTTTAGTACTAAACATTATTTTAATAACACTACAACTTTGTGATCATCCACCATTAGATGTTGATGATTTTAATGATTTTATTTATACTTTTACAAGAGAATTTGATCATATTTTAACACGTGCTTGGTTAAATGATGTTCCACAACATCTTCAATATCATTATTTTGTTTCTTATAGAACAGAAGAGGAATACCCTTTATTTTTTGATTCAGTTCCACAAACACATCTTCTTCAAAGTATTACTCCATCAATTCTTCCAAATGACTTCTTATCTATTGAAGAAGCTCGTTTGTTAAATTCTTTTCTACCAACAAGAATAGGGATTATAGATTTAGAAGTTATTTTCTCTACAACAGTGAATGGGTTTTCTTTGACTAACTTATATTATCAGTCTATGTCTAGAAATCCACTTATTTTATTAATCAAAGCAAAAGGAAAAATTTTTGGAGCATATATGAATGACTCTATTATTATATCATCAAAATATTATGGAAATGGTGAGACATTTCTCTTCTCTTTAAACCCACCAATAAAATACCCAGCAACAATGAAAAATACTTATTTTATTCAAACTGACCCTGCAAGATTCGTTTTTGGAGGTGGAAAGTTTGTTCTTCTTTTGTTAACTCTTTAACTATAACAAAAATTTAATTTATTAATACTGTTAGTGGAATGGCTGGTCTTTCTTTGGATAAAGATTTACATTGCTTTAATTCTAGAGTCGATACTTTTGATAATAACTTATTCACAAATTCTTCTTCATTTCTTATTGACAGGTTAGAAATATGGACTCCCACATTACCAGTGTCAGTCCCAACTTCTTTAAATACTAGTGTGTCATCTAGTTGTTCTTCTTCAATAAGGGTGTCATTAGATATATGACTTTAAGATATTTGTTTTTATTATATCAAACTATTTTTATTATAAAATTTATTATTTTTCATTAAAAAATTAAAAGAAATAAAAAAATCTTAAAAATAAAGAAAAATGCCCAAGTCAAAACCTAAAGATTTTGCCAAAAAGAAAAGTGTCATTGGGCAAAAAAATGCTCCTAAATCGCAAACACCTATAGTTAAGTCTAAAGTACTTAAAATGAGAGACCAAGCTATCGCAGATGCCTCAAATGAAATTAGTGAAGCACTTCGTGGTATTCAATTACCATCTGAGAAATCACGAGTGAATTGTTTAAAACTATTTCAAAGGCATATTAAATCATATAGTGACCTCCATCCAACTATTATAACAAAGATAATCTCTTCATCATTTCCTTTAATCACTGATTTGTCTCCATTAGTTAGAGACGCTGCAATGAAATTTGTTTTAACATATATCGATATATTTGGTACAAAAGGAACAAAGCTATCAAGAAAGTATAGTGATTTATTATTTACTCAATTAGAACTTGGTTTAAGTCATTCATGGTCATCTATACGAGTTGAAATTCTTCAATTTATCGAGAAAGTATTAACTAAAGGAATTACTGTTCTTTACAACAAAGAAGAAGCGTTAATGAATTGTTTATTAAAATACTCTGAAAATGCCCTTAAATCTGTAACTGATTTTACAATGAAAGACGTTGCTTTAGAGTGTTATAATAGATTAAAAATTGCTTATGAAAAAAGAAAGCTTGAAGAATTTGAAACAGCCAAAATTAAAACAGTTGAAATGAAATTTGAAGAAAACCAATGGTGTGGTGTTGTGTTTGATGACACTACTTTTAACCGTACATTTGTTAATGAATGGGTTCTTTAAAAAAGAGAAAATTGAATGATTGTTGTTTGGATAAATTAAAAACATTAAAGAAATGAGTAGTTACTGTTTTCCCTTATTTTAGAATTATAAAATTATAACATTAAAGAATGTAAACTAAACTATTCTTTTTAGTGATTTACTGAAATTTAACATATGGTGTTGATAAAGTTAATAAGGAGAATTGAAAATAATAGTTTGGTTGATAAAATTGTTTCAAAGAAATGAAATTAATGATTAATTAGAAATAAAAAAAAATAAAAAGTTTTGTAATAATTATAATGAAAAAAAACAATTAAAAGATAAATAAAGAGAGAAAGAATAATTAAAGAAAATAAAAAGAATCAACATTGTTGTGGAATATATACCAAATTCTTATTATTTATTTAAGTATTAATATAATTGTTTTATATTATTCTTTGTTCCAGAAATTAATCCCCTCACATAGTTGTTATTAATTACTCTACTGAGTATCTTCTATTATTGTAGGGGCAACGTTTCATGATATCTATTATGTTTTTAGTTACAATATTTTTGATTTTTGATGATTTCAATTTTTAATTCTTTTATTAATTTAATGCCATCCTGTATTTACTAATCCATTTATTGAGATTACTGGGTTTGTTCTTACCGTCTTTTATTCATATTCTTTATTATATTTTTTGTTTCTTTTCTTTAAATAAATTCTAATTATATTTAACCAATTATTTTAAAATTCACTTCGTTTATTATTCTATTTCTTTATTTTGTTTTTTGTCTTTCTTTGTTTCTTATTTATTATTCTTGTTGTATTACATATTTCACTTCTTTGTTTTGACTATTGTCTTTATTTCTTTTTCATTTCTTTTGTTATTAATTTAATTTTTAACTTTCTCTCTATTTATTTTATTTTATATTGAATATACTTCTTGTTCTAATCATCATTTACTTTCTTTATCATCATATTTTATCTTTATTTCTTCATATTCTCATTTTTCTATTTATTTGTTATTTTCTTATTTTCACATAACATCACTCTTTGTTAAAATTTTTTGTCTCTTAATGGTGTTATCTTTATTATCATTCCATTCACTCATGCTTTTCGTATTCATTTTTCTTTTATTATTTCTCTTTTTATTCACTTTTTCCTTGTTATTTTTACTATTTTTATATACACTTATTACTATTGAAATTCATTTTCTCTTTCTCCTTGATGTTTATATATTGTTTTTTTTTCTTTACAAAGAATCAATAATACTTTTTTAGTAATCCAATAAAATTTGTTAAATTCTCTACATGGAAAAATAAGTAAAAAGTAGATAATAAGTATTAATAGAAATATCTTCTATTGTTCCTTGCTCAGGGGAGATTAAGTAATCCTATCCCTTTCTTTAAAAGTGTTTGTTTATCAACTATTGGCTTGTTCTTTAATTTTAGTTGTTGAACTGTGAGAATTTCCTTTTCTCGTTTTTGATGTGGAATAGAATATTTAAACATCAATTAATTAAATATTAATTATTTAATTTCTATTTGATTTTGATGGGTTTGAATTTCTTCTTCATTTTATTATTTTAAGGAGAATATACAATTACTACTGTATTGCTATGGGTTAATACTCTTTTTAGCCTCAACCACTTGACCCTTTTCCTTTGATAATCTTATATTATCAATTATATTTGTATTCTAACAAGTAATAATAACATCTTTATAAATACCCATTCGTTTATTGTCAATGACATCCCATCATTGTAAATAATAATCACTGTTATTCTTGCAGTACCGGGTAAGATGTTTTTCTAACCAAACGCAACGTCATAACCAGTCCATAACTGGGGAAATCGAGGGGTGATATATTTTAGGGTTCTGTGTGGTGTCTCTGACATACCATATTCGAATATTTATTAAATAAAAATAACAAAAATAATAAAAAAGAATGTTTTCGAATTAAAATTTAAGTTACAGTTTAATGAACTTAAAAATAAATAAAAGATGAAACGTAAAACAATAACAATGATAATTGATATTGAATATGATGACATGGATGTGTATTTGTATGATGGAAATGAATATGAAAGAGTTGATAGAATGAAATATTTAAAAGAAGAAGAAAAGAAAATAATTGAAGAAATCATTTCCAATGATAAGAAGAATGTGAAAATCAGAAAAGAAAATATTAAAGGAGTAGAAATGATGATTAAAGCAGAAAGTAAATTATCAATGATATTCAATAATATTAAGAAAGAAGTAGAAAAGAAAGAAGAAAATGAAAGAACAATCATTTGTATTCCTAATGGAACAAGTCAAGGAAATGAAAGAAGAATAGAAAATTCAACAAAACTAGGAAGATTAAACAATGTACAAATCATACGGAAATATCATATAATTGAAAGAATACATTCAGAAGAATATAACATAGAAACACCAATTCTTATCATAGAAAATACAGAAATAACATATGGAAATATTAAAAAAGAAAAAGATAAGATAATAATAAGAATAATAAATATTATAAGAACAAACAATACAACAGAAGAAAATAAAGAAATCAATAGAATAATAACAGAAGAAAAAGAAGAGAAAGGAATAATAATAAATAATAAAATTAAAAAAGGATATAAAGAAGAAAACAAAATAAACACAAAAAGATGGAGATATAAAGAAATTTCAGAAGAAACATATATTAAAACAATAATAGAAATAATAGAAAAAGAAGAAGAATATTCAGAATATTCATCAGAAAGAGAAATGATAATAAATATCAAAAGAATAATATATAATAATAAAATCAATAAAGGAATAATTGGAAAAAGTAATTTAGGATATAATGAAATAATGATAACATCAAAATATTTTAATGATATTAAAGATTTTATTAATTTAGAAATAGGAATTAAAAGATTTCAAAGAAATATGGAACGATTTCATTTTAATCCAATTCCATTAAATGAATATTCAAGAAGGTTCTTTCCTAATATTGAAACATTTCATATTTATAATAAAAATGATAAAACATTTGATGATGGAAGAATATTTAAAACAATAATATGGTATACAGTAGATTATTCAACATATTTATTCGAAAAAGAACAAGGAAATATCTGTAAAAATATAGAATATACACAATATGATAGAAATAAATATGGCAATATAATACCACCAGAAGTTAAATCACTTGAACAAAATTGTTTTTATAATTGTAAAAATTTAACATCTATAGATATTCCAACAACAATTACATCATTAGGAAACAAATGTTTTGGAGAATGTAATTATTTGAATTTGATTACTATTCCAACATCAGTGAGTAAAATTGGGAAAGAGTGTTTTAATAATTGTAGTTCATTAAAAATAATTAATATACCGTCGTCAGTCAGAGAATTATGTGAAAATTGTTTTAATGGTTGTGAGACATTAAGAACAATTACTATACCACCATCAGTTATTGAGTTAGGAACTGGTTGTTTTAGAGAATGTACATTATTAAGAAACATTACTATACCAACATCAGTTACTAAAATAGGAAGAGAATGTTTTAGTTGGTGTGGGTCATTACAATCTATTACTATTCCATCATCAATTAGTGAATTAGGTTATGAGTGTTTTCATAGAATGACTTCATTAACGAAAATAGTCCTTCCTGAAACAATAATGAAACTGGGAGAGAGGTGTTTTATTTGGTGTAGTTCACTAAGTGAAATCAATATTCCAAAATCAATTACTGAAATTGGAAATGAATGTTTTGAATGCTGCTTTTCATTAACAGAAATAGATATCCCAACAACAATTAGTAAATTAGGAGATAAATGTTTTTTAGAATGTTCTTCATTAACTAAAATAAATATACCAACATCTGTTACTGAAATAGGAGATGAGTGTTTTAAAAACTGTGTTTCATTAACTCATATAAATATTCCAACATCTATTAAATTAATTAAGAATAATATTTTTGATGGTTGTACTTCTTTAACCAATGTCAATACTCAAATACAAACACTATCTGTTGATGATTATTTAGATGAATACAAAAAATTAACCAGTGTTATTATTCCAACAAATATTACTAGATTAGAAGAAAATTATTTTTCAGAATATTTATTATTAAAAGAAATTATTCTACCATCAACAATTACATCAATAGGAAACAGTTGTTTCAGTAGATGTACTTCATTAACTAATATTAATTTACCATCATCATTAAGAGAATTAGGAGATTATTGTTTTGAATGTTGTTCATCATTAAAATCAATTATTATACCTACAACAGTTAGTAGAATAGGGAAATGGTGTTTTTATGAATGTCGTTCACTGGTTAATGTTAATATTCCAACAACAATCAAAGAAATAGGACATTGTTATTTTGGTGCATGTTTATCGTTAACATCAATCACTATCCCTCAATCAGTCAGTAAAATAGGGGATTGGTGTTTTTATGATTGTACTTCATTAACTAACACTGATATACCATCTACTGTCAAAGAAATAGGAAATAGTTGTTTCAGTAGTTGTGTTTCTTTAACATCAATTAATATCCCATCAACAATCAGTAAAATAGGAAATGAATGTTTATTTAAATGTACATCATTAGTTGATATTGATATAGATACTGTACAATTCATCAGTGAAGATAGAATATTTATGAATGAACCAGTATTAGTTAGTATTGAAATACCAGAAAATTTAAAACTAATCAATAAAAGAGATTTTATAAAACAAGGTATTGATGAATTTATTATTCCACAATCAATTACTGAATTAGGAGATAATTGTTTTTATAAATGCAAAACATTAACATCTATTAATATACCTATAACAATTAATAAAATAGGAGACAATTGTTTTAATAAATGTATATCATTAAAATCAATCACTATTCCAACATCAATTAGTAAAATACCTGATAGTTGTTTTGAATATTGTTCATTATTAACTGAGATTAATATACCAACATCAATCAGTGAAATAGGAAATTATTGTTTC
>NW_001853169.1:0-1022 GCF_000209125.1 Entamoeba dispar SAW760
GCTCTTTTCCTCTTTTTCCAAGTTCTTTTAAGTTTTCCTTCACAGTACTTCTTTGCTATCAGTTTTCCTGTAATATTTAGACTTTGATGAATACTATCACCTTTTCGATTTATACTTCCAATAAATTTACTCTTTTCTAAACTATATTCTTTTCAAAATATATTTAAATTGACGAGGCTTTCACTCTCTCTGGCTCAGCATTCGTTCTGAATTCAATCTAAATTATCTCTTTTAAATATAATTTTTCTTTTAGTTACACTCTGAATAATTTAAGACTAGCCTCACACATTGCTGTATTCTTCTAACCTTTTTACAATTATCCATTTTTATCAACTTGGTCTTTTTCTTTTTCATTCGCCATTACTTAAGAAATCATTGTTATTTTTTCTTCCTTCCCTTATTGATATGCTTAAGTTAAGGGAGTCCTCTTACGATACTCAAATCTTTATTTATTAACTCACTTATAGATATCTGGTTAAAGCTCTTTACTTCTTCTCTCTTTTACCCACTAGCTACTTCTCACTTCTACTAATATTTGCTTTTAATATACTCTTTTATTTTGGATATTGAATATCATATATACCTTGAAGTTCATAAGTATACTTTCAAGCATTCAAAGTTTGGATATTCACATTTTATTGTTCCTATCACTTATCGCAATTCATTGCGTTCTTCATCGCACAGGAAACTAAACTATCCAAAGTAATATTTTATTATACTTTTTCTTTCTTCTTATATTCTAATTCCTTTTATTCTTACTTTTATTATTTTCTTTGTAGATTATCTTATTCTATAAATTTCTTGTTTTATTTTAAAAGATTATTTCTTTTCTTTTAATGATCCTTCCGCAGGTTCACCTACGGAAACCTTGTTACGACTTCTCCTTCCTCTAAATAAGGAGATTTAAATCCATTTTTCTATCTATAAGACAGAATCCTAGAATTTCACCTCTTTATTCAATCGGTAGGAGCGACGGGCGGTGTGTACAAAGGGCAGGACGTATTCATCTCGAGTTAATGACT
>NW_001853168.1:0-1179 GCF_000209125.1 Entamoeba dispar SAW760
CTAATTTATATGATTATATATAAATAATTTATTAATATATATAAATATAATAAATTTAAATTTATTTAAATATAATAATAAAGAATTTTATTATTAATTGAAAATATTAAATGAAAATTAAATTTATTAACAAAATTAATTATATAATAAATTTAGTAAAAGTATTTCATTTATATATAATATTAAATTAATGAATAAAAAATAGAATAAGAATTAAATATTAAATATTTTAGAAGTATTAATTAAATTTATTTAATAATTTAATCTTTTTTCATTGTAATATTAAAGATAATTTATAAAATTATCTTTTTTATTGTTTATTTTATTTAAAATATTATATATTTTTATTTTTGATAGATTTTGATTTATTTTTATTGATTTTTAGATATATCAAAATATTCTTTTTTTATTTAATAATCAATTATATACAATGAATGATTTATTGAAATTTATTTATTTATTATTGTATTGTTATTTAATAATTTTATTTTATATAATAATATTTAATATATTATTCATTTTGACACTTTTTGAATTGAATAAATAAGAGAATTTAGAAAATATAAAATTTAAGAATAATTAATTTTAAATATAATAAGTTAATCAATAATAAATTTTGTATTATATTTTTATTATATATTTTAATTTTTTTTATAAAATATTATATGTATTTAATTATTCATTTTGTTTGTTTATAATTTTATAAATATTAATATTATTAATATATTTGTATTGAATTTAAAATTAAATAATTTAATTTTATTTCATTAGAAAAAGTATTTATTTTTATTATATATTATCATCAAAAATTTAGAAAAAGTATATTAATATTGTTTATGAAATATTAAATTATTATCTAAAATTAAATTATGATTTATATTTATGAATTGAATGTTTATTAAAAAGTAATAATAATATATAAACATTAAGATAAAAAAAGAGAAATATAATTATATTAAATGAAGATTAAAAGTAGTTATAACATTGTATAATTAATTGAAAGTATTATTTTAGATAATCAAAAATAATTAATACAGTTAATTGAAAATATTTAATATAAATAATAATTAAATAAATATTTTATTCTAAAATGTTAATAATAAATAAGAAATAATAGTATTATTTGTAATTATATATTATCATTTGTTTTATATTTGATATTTTATTATATTAAATTAT
>NW_001853167.1:0-1089 GCF_000209125.1 Entamoeba dispar SAW760
AATGAAATTAATATTTATTAAAAACGAAATTGATAAATTCAATTGAAGAATATAAAATAATTAAGTATTCATTGTATTGAATCAACAAATAGTTAATAAAAATGAATATTTCATAAAATATCATATATTTATATAGAAGATAAAACAAATAAGAATAATAAATGATATGAAAATAATATTTGATAAGAGGATAAATCTAGCATTTACTAATGAACTTGAAATCTATAGAATTCTCCATTTCAAAATAATACAATTTAATAAACTAAATGTGTGAAAGTAATTCTAGTGGTAATAACAATAAATTGATTATTTAATAAAGAATTAGTAAGAATGATAAAATAACAAAGTATAATAATTGCATATAAAATAATGATAAAAGATATAATAATTAAAAATGAAAGACCTAATGAAAATACTGTGGAGACTATAGACATGAATATGGAGATATAGAATTACCTCATAGACAACAATCGGTAGAGAGTGAACGATGTGATGTAATTTCACCTAAATAAAGTGAAATAAATAGGTCACGAAATTATGCATTTTATTCGTATTCATCATTATATTATTATAATGATTTGTGATGTTGTTCATTATTTCATAATTGCTGTATAAATGTAATGAATGTATTCATTGTTTGTTTAAAACATGGTATTTATGTTTGATAGTTCATTGAAATGAATTATCATGTTGAAAAATAATTCTTGTTAATTGATTAAAAGGTAAAAAATAGTAGAAAATATTATTAGATGAAAATATTTGTGATTAAATATGAGAATAACATATTTGTAAATTATTAGTTATATCTTTCTACTTCGTTTTCTGTATTAAATGAATATATATCTGTTGATGAAATTGAAATTGAAATAAAATAAATATAAAAAGAAAATGATAAAAGAAAGAATAAAGAAAATAATAAGAAAGTAAATATAATGATTAATGATAAAATTAATGAGTTATTATCATGAATGAAAGTTGAAGATGAACATTAGATTCATTATTATTAATTATAATTGTTTAATTTATAATACATATTAAATAGTCATTCTTCATTCTGTATTATTGTGTTGATGTTTAAATTATTCAATT
>NW_001853166.1:0-2214 GCF_000209125.1 Entamoeba dispar SAW760
AGTTTAATATATAACATAAGTTATTTCGTGATAAGTGACATATATATAGATATAAAAGGGTACATAAAGATAGAATATAGTAAAATGCAAGAGGTGGGGTTCGAACCCACGCCTCCGAAGAGAACAGTACCTTAAACTGCCGCCTTGGACCACTCGGCCACTCTTGCTGGTTGTCATATAATAAAATCAAAGAATAAAAACACTATAAAGGTATAAAGGTATAAAGGTATAAAGGTATAACTCTATATAGGTATAAAGGTATAAGAGGAATAGAATAGTATAAAGGTATAAAGGTATAACACTATAACACTATAGTCATATAGTCATATAAAGGTATAACTCTATAAGAATATAAGAATAGAATAGGGTAACACTATAGGAATAATATAAAGATAAAATAGAAAGTCTATATAGGATAAAGATAGAGTAAGAATAATAGAACATAAAAGGTTATAGATATCTAAACATTTACACATATATGAATATATAGATAGAAAAGGATCTAGAAATAAGAATAGAAAAGTATCTAGATGTATATATAGATATAAAGATAAGAACTAAGATGTAAGATGTAAGATGTAAGATATAAGATATAAGATATAAGATATAAGTAAACATATAGATTATAGGAGGCATAAAAAGTGTAAGGCCTCTGCGGGAATCGAACCCACGACCTTTCCCTTACTAGGGGAACGCACTGCCATCTATGCTAAGAGGCCTTCCAAGGATGGAGGTATATATAATATAAAAAAAAGGTGTAATATATATATAAAAAGTTGAAATAAATAAATATAAAAAGTTGGGATATATATATATAAAAGGTGTAATATATATAAAAGGTGTAATATATATAAAAGAAGGAATATATATATATATAAGGAAGAATAAATATAAATAAAAGATAAGGTATAATAAAATAATAAAGGTATAAAGTTATATAGATATATAAATATATATATAGATATAGATATAAAGGAATAAAGTAGAAAAGTAGAAAAGTAGAAATGATAAAGTTTAATATATAACATAAGTTATAAAGTGATAAGTGACATATATATAGATATAAAAGGGTACATAAAGATAGAATATAGTAAAATGCAAGAGGTGGGGTTCGAACCCACGCCTCCGAAGAGAACAGTACCTTAAACTGCCGCCTTGGACCACTCGGCCACTCTTGCTGGTTGTCATATAATAAAATCAAAGAATAAAAACACTATAAAGGTATAAAGGTATAAAGGTATAAAGGTATAACTCTATATAGGTATAAAGGTATAAGAGGAATAGAATAGTATAAAGGTATAAAGGTATAACACTATAACACTATAGTCATATAGTCATATAAAGGTATAACTCTATAAGAATATAAGAATAGAATAGGGTAACACTATAGGAATAATATAAAGATAAAATAGAAAGTCTATATAGGATAAAGATAGAGTAAGAATAATAGAACATAAAAGGTTATAGATATCTAAACATTTACACATATATGAATATATAGATAGAAAAGGATCTAGAAATAAGAATAGAAAAGTATCTAGATGTATATATAGATATAAAGATAAGAACTAAGATGTAAGATGTAAGATGTAAGATATAAGATATAAGATATAAGATATAAGTAAACATATAGATTATAGGAGGCATAAAAAGTGTAAGGCCTCTGCGGGAATCGAACCCACGACCTTTCCCTTACTAGGGGAACGCACTGCCATCTATGCTAAGAGGCCTTCCAAGGATGGAGGTATATATAATATAAAAAAAAGGTGTAATATATATATAAAAAGTTGAAATAAATAAATATAAAAAGTTGGAATATATATATATAAAAGGTGTAATATATATAAAAGGTGTAATATATATAAAAGAAGGAATATATATATATATAAGGAAGAATAAATATAAATAAAAGATAAGGTATAATAAAATAATAAAGGTATAAAGTTATATAGATATATAAATATATATATAGATATAGATATAAAGGAATAAAGTAGAAAAGTAGAAAAGTAGAAATGATAAAGTTTAATATATAACATAAGTTATAAAGTGATAAGTGACATATATATAGATATAAAAGGGTACATAAAGATAGAATATAGTAAAATGCAAGAGGTGGGGTTCGAACCCACGCCTCCGAAGAGAACAGTACCTTAAACTGCCGCCTTGGACCACTCGGCCACTCTTGCTGGTTGTCATATAATAAAATCAAAG
>NW_001853165.1:0-3960 GCF_000209125.1 Entamoeba dispar SAW760
AAATGAAATAGAAAATTCAAGTTATATTGAAATTTAATTTGTAAGTTTTATTTTTTCAATTTTTTCATTAGGTTTAAAATATCATTTCAGAACCACAACACACAACCATAAAATGAATCCAAGAGTCAAATCAAATGTTGTCTAGTCACTGCATTATATTTATTGAAACAACACCTCATTTAAGAATGTTGATGGTATTTATTTATTAAGAATTAGTATGAATGATTATTAAGGAATGTTGTTATTCATTAGGATGTTAATGTTATTCATTTGTTGGATGGAAGTATATTTATTAATGAAAGATTAAAGTTGAATAAGGTGTGTTGTTAAGATAAAGAAGAATTCTACTCAAATTGTTAATATTAAAGAAGATGAAGCATAGTCATGATGTTATTGATATATTCTTCTTAAAATGATATTATAAATAACCAATTTCAACATTCATTAACTTTAAATTAAAACACAACTTAAATGATTCTTCATTTAAAAGATAATAATTCAATGAAAATAAAGAATATTAAAGAAACTGATTATCTCACTTCCTAACATGATAAAATACAAAACATTAAGTAAATTGTAATGAATATTTTATTATCAAATGAATTGTTTATTATTATTTTATATCAATTAAATTATACAATTAAAATACTTTTTATTCTTATCAATTCAATTATCTTATTTCTTTATCTCTTCTTCAATATGGCTGAAAGCAATTTTCTGGTATTGTTTTATTCTGTTTTAACATTTCTTCACATCCACATTTATAAAAACATGCTGTTCCAAATGCTGTAATTGATGATGGTATATTAATTGATGTTAACAATGAACATCCACTAAAACATTTATATCCTATTTTACTAATAGGTGTTGGTATAATGATAGATGTTAATGATAAACATCTATCAAAACAATATTCTCCAAGTTCACTAACAGATGATGGTATGTTAATTGATTGTAATGATTCACAACCACTAAAACAATACCTTCCTAGTTTATTAATTGACGATGGTATAGTTAAAGATGTTAATGAATAACATCCAGAAAAACAATAATCTTCTATTTCACTAACAGGTGATAGCATATTAATTGATATCAATGAATAACATCTAGAAAAACACACATCTTCTATTTCATTAATTGATGATGGTATAGTTATAGATGTTAGTGTTGAACATCCAGAAAAACAATATTCTCCTAACTTAGTAATTGAAGATGGAATAATAAATTCATTAATACTTTTCTTTTCAATATTCTTTCCATTGATTATTTGTATATTTTTTGGTGTTTCAATACTAACTAACACTGGTTCATTCACAAATATTCTTTCTTTACTAATAAATTGTATGTTTTGATTGTTAATTGATGTTAATGATGTGCACCAATAAAAACAATCAGATCCTATTGTACTAATTGTTGATGGAATAGTTATTGATTTTAATGATTTACATCCTGAAAAACAATTACTAGATAATTCTTTAGTTCTACTTGGGATATCAATTCTTGTTAATGCTATACACCAATCAAAACACTGACATCCAATTGATGTAACTTCTGGTGGTATTACTTCTCCATATTTCATTCTATCTAATTGTGTGTATCTTATATTTTTATATACATCCCATTTTTCTTTCTCTTTTAAATAAGTTGAATAATCTACTGTATACCATATTACTTTTTTAAATATTTTTCCATCATTAAATATTTTATCTTTTTTATTATAAATATGAAATGTTTCAATATTAGTAAATAATTTTCTTGAATATTCATTTAATGGAATTGGATTAAAATGAAATCGTTCAATATTTCCTTGAAATCTTTTAACACCAATTTCTAAATTAATAAAATCATTAATATCATTAAAATACATTGATGTTATCATTATTTCATTATATCCTAATTTCATTATTGATTGTTTATTTATTAGTTCTTAATTTATTAGTTCATTTAATAATAATTTGAATGAAGTTGTTTTGTTGTTATATTCAATTCATAAATGAAGTATAAGATGATTAAAGAATATGAATTTGATATTATTTCACTAAGTTTTATCAATTATTTGAAGATTGAAATAGAAATATGATGATATGAATTATCATTGATAATACTATGAAAGATATGAATGAATTTACTGATGAATGATGAATATCAAGAGAGAAATGAGATGTGTTATAAGAATATACAATTGTTTAAATATCAAAATGATGAATATCAAGTAAATATGATAGAATAGAATAAAAAGAAATAAACAAATTAATTATATCACATTGTGTATTTCATCATTTAATTTATCAAATATAATACAATGTAAATAGAATCACAATACAAAATAAATCAAATAATGAAGAAGATATTACAATTGAGAAAGATAGATAAATTCATTATTCAAATTAAAATTCATTATATTTTTTATTTTTTAGTTGATAAGAACATGATAAATCATAAAAAAGAACACAACAATAATCAATCTCAAAATATGAAATAAACAATAACCATAACATACAAAACAATTAGAAATAATATGGAATGAATGATAAATATAAATTTTATCAGAAAGAAATAAATAATAAGAAATTTGAAAGAAACAAAAGAAATAATATGAATAAATGATAAAATAAGTTGAAATAATAGAAGATATATATTATAATATCATCACAAATTATTATGATGATAACTAACAGTTAAATGAAGAATGAAAGAGAAATAATAAATGATAAATATGATATTTTATATAAAACACAATAAAATAATAAAATAATAATAAATGAATAGTGATATTATCAGTACAATGATAATGTATTACATCAGCATTAAATATATCATTGAAAATCTATAATTCAATTCTTTTTTAAATAAACAACACAAATAATAGAAATGAACAGAAGAACAAAAGAAATGATTAAGTTTATTGAAACAATTCAATAAATGATGTAATTGACATATTCAAAAAGATAATTCAATATGATGTTATAAAATCATTAAGATGTGTAAAATTGAATATTATCTTCATTATATTGATTATTGAGTAATCAAATAATAAAGAAATGATGAGATTAACAATAATCAAATGATAAGATTCGAATGAAATATTGAAAAGAATGAACACAAATACAATATATTTCAACAACAAACAAAAGATAAATAATACAGAAAAAGAAATAAAGAAAATACATAAAATAAGAATAAATAATACAGAAAATAATAAATTAAAATATTAATCAAATAACAAACATACAATAAATAAATACAAATAAAAGAACCAACAATGAAATGAATAATAAAATAAATAATAAATAATATAAATTAAAATAAATTAAAAGTAATATTCAACTTATATAATAAAACAGAAAATAAGAAAGAATAAAAGAATAAAGAATGATAGAAATAAATAATTAAAATAAAATGAAATATAATAAATTAAAGAATGATAATAACATAATAAAGAACAATAAAATAATAAATAAGAAGAATAAGAAATATAACATCATAAAATGTAATGATTAACTCATTATTATTAATTTCGTTATTCTTTATTCTTTCAAATAAAATAATAAAATAATAAAGAAATAAGTTAAATTATAAACAATCATTATATTATTTAATAATGATTGAAATAATCTTATTATTTGTATGGCTTATGTTCAAATAAACCATGTTTAATATTCTCATTTCATTTCAATTACAATAATTCGTTGTTGTGTGAAATATTTTGGATATTGTTTTCCACAAAGTGCATTTGATATTCCTTTATATGAAAATGAACGTTGTTTACAATATGAATATGTTTTATTATTTTCTTTATAAACACAAATATCATATAATCCAAATCCAAACAACCTATCATCTGATTGACTATATAAATAAAATGCATATTGTGGAAATTTAATATCAAATTTCATCATTCCTTTATTCTTCTTTTGATTTATTGAAATAAAATGATTTGGATCATTTATATTATCACTT
>NW_001853165.1:4060-6216 GCF_000209125.1 Entamoeba dispar SAW760
AACTTCATCTGTTTCTTCTTTGCTTTCCTTGTTTTTATTTTCTATTATAAATTTTATTTTTTGGAGATGTTCTTTTTAATTTCTTCTTGTATTAATTCTTTCACTACTTCTTTACTAACTTTGGTGTTGACTGACTTACTGATTTCGTTAATCAAATACCATTGTATTTCTGTGTTTGTTGTAAGACCTTGAATTTCATTTTCATGGAGCTTTAGGTTTTTGCTCATTTTTTCATTTTCTTCTTTTAGTTTTTTTACTTGTTCATTAATGTTTTCTTTGTTTTCGTCAATGAGCTTGGTAATGTCTTCTTTTATTTTTTCTTTTGTTACCATTATTTCTAAATTTGTTTCTAAGCTACAAATTCTGTATTCATGTTCTTGTATTTTGTTTTCTATCTTTGGAGTAACTGCAACCAAATGGGTAACTTCTTCATGAAACGGTCTCTGTGTTTTTCTCTTGTTTTGGTTTTCCATTTATTTATTAGTTTTAAGTTCCATTCTGTATTGCAAAATAAATTAATTCGGGAACCAAAATAAGCAAAGAAATAATGCATCTAAATAAAAAACACCAAAAAGAAAAAGGGGTAAAATAATTTGAATTAATAAAATAATAGTTTTTATTATTTTGTTCTTAAAATAAAAATAAAAATAAAAAAGTAAATTAAATATTCATTCTATATTCATTTATATCTGATTATATTTTATATCATTTTATGGTAAATTGTTCTGAAATATAAATGATTCAGAAATGATATTTGATTCAATGTAATTATACATTTTTATTATTATGTTATTTTTATTTTATTTTTATATATTTATATATTTTATTATTATATTTATTTTTATTATTATATTATATATATCTTGATATTATCTATATATTATTATATTTATAATATTTTATTAGTTTTATATTCTTATTATTTATATTTTATTTTATATATTAATACACTTCTATTTATATATAATTTATTATATATTAATACATTTCTTTATCTTATTTTCATTTTGATTATATTTTTATAATTTTATCTATTTTCTCTTTATATTTATTATTATTTTATTTATATTATATTGATTTTATTTATTATTTTATTTATATATTTTATTTATTATTATATCATTTCTTTTCTCTTATTATTTCTTTATATTTATTATTATTTATTTAATTTTTATATCTTCTATCTATATCATATTAAATTAATACTTATTATTTATTATTTATTATATACTAATCATATAATATTTATAACTGGTTATATAATAAACACTGATAATAAATTAACGTATAAATAAAAATTATAAAAATAAAAATGAATAAAATAATTTATATAAATAAAATGTTGTTAAATAATTTACATCAATAAATTAAACACTTTTTATTTCATATTTCTAATTTCTATAATAAAAAACACCCCCATTATTTCATCATTCTTTTCATCTTTTATTATCTCTTTTTGAATTATTCATTTTTATCTTCTTTCATTTTATATTCTCAACATTCTACTTTTATTCTTTTCATCTTCTTCTACTTCTTAATTTCACTTTTTTCTTTCATGTCCTTCTTTTTCATCATTTCTATTCTTCTTTTCTCTTATTTCATTTTTTGTTGTCTGGATATTGACATTACATTTAAGAAATAAATAAAAGAGAAAGAGTAATGATAATAGAGATGATATTCATGTTAATTTAATATAAAGAATAAGAAATAGAATGAAAGAATGATAAATGAAAATAATCAATACATAAAATGATAACATTCATTTAAATTAAACAAATAAAATATCAATTATTATAGATTTGTAATTATTATTGAATGAAATTAATAAATTTATGAATAAAATGAATAAACATAAAGAGAAGAATAGAATGAAGATGAATTATATGATTAATAATTGAATAATAATAATTTGATTAATCATTATGAAGAATAGAAGATTAAACAAGAAAATAAAAGAAGAATGAAGTAAGAATGAAATAAACAAATTAATGATGATAACATAAATATCACTGATAAACATTGATAAAATAAAGATAAAAAGACAATGAGAAGAATAAATTCAATGTTTTAATGAATAATTTAATGAAAATAAAGAAAATGATGATAGAAATGAATATAAATTAAATGAAATACTAATTGTTATTTCTTCTTATTCT
>NW_001853165.1:6316-8324 GCF_000209125.1 Entamoeba dispar SAW760
AATGATTATAGTTAAATGGGTAAATGATAATATAAATTATATTAAATTTCAATGAAGAAAAAGAAGAAATTAAAATAATCAAAATGAAAATAAAGAAACATAAGAATATGAAATGATAATTAACATATTTTATTAAAGTTATTTATCAATAATTTAAATTCTTCTTCTTTTTATTCTATTTATTTGTTGAAATTACAATTAATTCTATTATTCTTCTTTCATTTTATCATTCATTATTTCATTTCTTGTTATTAATCAAATCATTTTCATTCTTCTATTCTTCATTTATTTTCATTTCTCATCATTTCTTTTATTTGTTATATTCATTATTTCTAAATGAAATAAACATATTGATAATTAATTAAATGAACAACAAATAAATACAAAATGAAATAATATCATTATGAATTTTATTTTCTTTATTTCATTATCATTTGTATTCTTTTTATCATTTCATCTTATTTTCATTCTATTATTTATTCTTATCATCATTTCATTTATGTATTTCACATATTATTATGAATATATTAATTAATTTATTGTTGATTCATTTCTTTTATTATAATTTTAATGTTCATTCATTTAATTCATTCATTCTTATCTTTATTCATTTCAATTAAATGTTTGTTATCTTTTAAGTATTTCTAATTCAATATAACATCATTGTTTATGTATTCAAATTGATGATAAAAATGAATAAGAACAATAACAAGAAATGAAAAGAGTTGAATGAAAAGTTCAATAATATGAAAATGAATAAGAATAATAACAAATAAAGAATAATATCAAAATCATGTTGTTAATCTGTTTATTGTGAATATTTTGAAATGTATATTGGTTATTACAATAACAACTGTTCATAAACAAAATATTTGATGTTAGATGTTTGTTTTGTAGAATATTTGATATGATAAATGAAGAAAATGATAATAAAGAAAGAAGAGAATAAAAGAAGAAGAAACAAATAATAATAATAGAATAAAATAAACAAAGAGATATAATAATAATAGAATAGAGTAAATAATAGAATAGAAATGAACAAGAATAGAATATTTAATTATAAATAAGAAACAACAAAGAATAAGAAAACATGAAATAATAAATAATAAATGAAATAAAACATAAAATGAAATAAAACAATAAATAAAAGAATGAAATCATATTACAAATGATAATAAAAGAAATGAAAGAGATGAAAATAACAATGAATGAAATAAAATATAAAAGAAACAGAAAATAATAAAGAAATTAATGAAATATAATAAAATAAATAGAAAACATGATACAAGTATATTCAAAATATTTTATTACTAAAGAGATAAACAATGATAGAGTTGAATTAATCATTCATTATAATAAACATTTAATTTGTTATTCATCTCTTATTTTTATTTACATTCTTGTTTTCATAATTATACAATAATTATCATTATGATACTTTTTCATTTTATATTTATTCATTTAATAATTTATTAATATCATTATTTCATACATACTTTCATTGTATATTATTTATGAAGTTATTCAATTGATATTTTTATACTTTGTTTATGTTGAATAAAAAATGAAATTTAAGAATATCAATAATATGTTAAAATGATAGAATTACATATTGAAGATAAATGATAATAAAGATAAATGAAATACATTTAGAAATAACATATATTTAAATGAATAATAAAATAAATGAAAATAAAATAGAAAATAGAATAACATTATTAATCTTATTAATCTTATTATCTTATTAAATAAACATTGATTCACATTAACATTGTTATTAATAAGATTCAATTATAATTTTAAATCAAATAATATAATTATTTATGATGAAAATAAATTAGAATAAAAGAATCTAATTAAATTTATTTTGATTCTTCAATGATATTCATCATTTCTCTTGAACTTATGAATTCTTGTATTTTTATAAGTTAATAAATAATACGTTTATATTAACTAAATACAACGATAACAATAAAATATTCATATTTTTCATTATTTAAATACATTA
>NW_001853164.1:0-1003 GCF_000209125.1 Entamoeba dispar SAW760
TATTTCTTTAAAAAGTAATAAATATCAAACACATTATAGTTTATTACTCATAACTATAATTATTATTAATTATGATAGTTATGTATTTGAGATATTAACTTTTTTATCTAAACTAGATGAAAGAAGTTAAATGTCGTCAATTTTAATAAAAAGTACTAAGTATTAATCACATTAATATGCACTCTACAAAAAGATAAAAATTATTAATTCTGGTCGCTTTCTATCTGAGATAATTTTTGACATGTTTCTGTCTAAATTAGATGAAAGAAGTTAAATGTCGTCAATTTTAATAAAAAGTACTAAGTATTAATCACATTAATATGCACTCTACAAAAAGATAAAAATTATTAATTCTGGTCGCTTTCTATCTGAGATAATTTTTGACATGTTTCTGTCTAAATTAGACGAAAGAAGTTAAATGCGTCTGATTTTAATAAAAAGTACTAGGTATCTAGTAACTTTATATGGAACCTCCAAAAAATAAAGTTTTATCAGAAATGGTGAGGTTGTAGATGAGATACAAGTTCAACAATTTTATTGAAAAAAGGTGCACTTTTTTGATTTTAATAAAAAGTACTAGGTATCCAATATCGTTCTGTGGATCCTCCAAAAAATAAAGTTTTATCAGAAATGGTGAGGTTGTAGCAGAGATATTAATTCAACAATTTTATTGAAAAAAGGTGCACTTTTTATGATTTTAATATAAAGTACTAGGTATCCAATATCGTTCTGTGGATCCTCCAAAAAATAAAGTTTTATCAGAAATGGTGAGGTTGTAGCAGAGATATTAATTCAACAATTTTATTGAAAAAAGGTGCACTTTTTTGATTTTAATAAAAAGTACTAGGTATCCAATATCGTTCTGTGGATCCTCCAAAAAATAAAGTTTTATCAGAAATGGTGAGGTTGTAGCAGAGATATTAATTCAACAAATTTGTGAAAAAAGGTGCACTTTTTTGATTTTAATAAAAAGTACTAGGTATCCAATATCGTTCTGGGACCT
>NW_001853163.1:0-1053 GCF_000209125.1 Entamoeba dispar SAW760
TTCTTTAATTTACTGAAGATAATATAGATAATGAAAATGAAAGTAATTTATTTGAATAATTATCATAGTGTTTCTTTAATTTGAGTTTTAATTTAGTATAAAATTTACAATAATCAATAAATCTATATCAAAAAACTTATCTTATATTATTATTTCTGTGTGTTGATTATTGTTTTTAATAGTATTATCTTAATAATGATTAACTAATTAAATAACATCTAGAATAATACATTAAATAAATTTCATTATAAAGAATAGAAAGATGAGTATTTCATTATAAGAATTAGAATATAATATGATAAAATATAACATTTAAAATAATGAAAAATATTATAAAAATATAGATGAATAATAATGCTTTTAAAGAAATGATTAAAACAGAAAAGAAATAGAAATATGAAATAGAATGAATATAATATATAATGTTTGAAGAAACAGAAGAAACGAAATAATAAAACTAAATTAAATACATAAATAATGAAATAAATATAATTAATACTAAAAATTATATCATCTTCTGAAATTATTCTCATTTTACATACAATTATAATTTGAAATATCTTCTTTAACTTAATTTTTAATTGAAAATATTTATTTATTATGAAAACTATCTCAAACAGGAATTCTATCATTAAATCATATATTAGAATATTTTTCAACTTTTTAAAATAACAGAATATTAAATAAACTATTCTATTATATTAATTTTTATCGTTTTATCAGTTTAATAATTCAAATATTGTTTTGAAGAAAAAGAAACATAAATAATGTTATTTTAATTAGTAAATGTTAAAATATACATAATAATTGTTTCTCTGTTAATAAAAAAAACAATTTATAAATCACTATATATTATAATGTCATATTTGATCAATAATGTAATAAAATAAAAAATAAAACAAAATTGGTGATAATTCATTTCAAGAAATGATTAAGAAATATTTGTTTATACAAACAAAAGATTTAATATATTTTATTTTTCTTTATTCCAATAATTTAATAATTGCAATTATCATAGTTTCAATTATGAATTCATATTCTTCCAACAAAAAA
>NW_001853162.1:0-1523 GCF_000209125.1 Entamoeba dispar SAW760
TGATGTGATATAATGGTGAATAATTAAATGTGCTTGTTCAATTGTTTTGATTGAATTAATATCACAAAGTTCATTTAATTCGTTAAGGTCAAAACTTAATGGTTGAAGTAAAGGAGAAGAAGGTTGATATTGATATTCATCAATGATTTTAAAACATTTAGCAAGGATTAATGGAATGCAATAATTACTTTTAAATGTAATAGTGTGTAATGGATAATGAGTAATTCCAGCAACACAACAATAAGAAGATAATGTTTTAATCCATAATGCTAGTGTTTGTTTATTATTACATTCAAATTGATAATATTCATTTTCTAATAAATCAAATGTGATTTCTATTTTCACTGGATCAATAACTTCTTGTTCTGCACTCAGATAACATAATTTCCCATTTTTTAAGTTTATTGAAAAAACTTCTTTCTTTTTATCTTCATCTTTGTATAACATTAATTTATTACCTTCTAAAACGTAATAATATTTCTTGATTTTATTTGATAAATTAATTCGAATATCAATCCATCCTGTAAGTGGTAATTCAACACTCATTTCTTTCTTATCATTTTAAGTTTTTTTTTATTGAAAAACATTTTGAAAATTTTATTTCATATTAATGAGATGTTATTTATCCTTCTCTTTCTTCTTCTATTCTTTTCATTTTATTAATTCATTATTAAATTCATCCAATTCAAACACTTTCAATTCAATAACCACATTTATTAATTCACTCTTCTTTTCTTAAATACTTTTAAATTATTTATTCTTGTTTAATAGATTATTTAATTAATTAAATGAAATGATGGAGATTATTCATAATAAATAATGTATTAAAATAATGAATTTCAATTTGATTTCTTTTTTTTCATTATGTTGAATAAATTATCAATTATTTCTTGTTTATTTCATTGTATAATTCTTGAGATTCTGTTTAAATGATGAATATTAATTTGGATAATTTATTGTAATGTTTTATAATGTTTGAATTGAATGAAACATTAACAAATAAAAAGATAAAATGAATGAGGATATAATCAATTATTTCATCATTTCACTCATTTAAACTATCATAATCATGCAGTTATTTATTGAAGAATGATAATAATATTAAATAATAATGTTGATTATGTTAGAAAATTTGTATCAATTTAAAAACAGTTTCATGATAATTAAGAATGAATAATAAAGAATGAGAAAGTGAAATGATGATGTATTAAATAAAAAGAATAAGAAGAATTAAATAATTTGAGAATAAAATAATAAGAAATAAAAATGGTGATAACATTTAATGAATCATATTAAAACATCTTTTTAGAAACAAATACAAAGAGAGAATAGAAATAATGATAAAGAAAATAATCAGAAAATATCATATTCTTTAATGGAATATTCAATTCAAAAGAATGAAAAATAAAATGATATTTCATGGATAAAATAAAATCATAAAATGTTCTTCAAATAAAAGAAATAAATAAAACAAACAAACATATGAAATAAAGAAATTAAACAGTTTAAATAATATTTACTGA
>NW_001853161.1:0-1313 GCF_000209125.1 Entamoeba dispar SAW760
GTTATAATCTTGGTAGTCCTCGATACTACCAACTGATTGATAGATCAGAAATTCTCATTGGTTACTTGTTAAACACTGTGTGTTCTACAATTGTCGTGGCATCCTAACTCACTTAGAATGTCATTTCTCAATTTACTTACATAAATTGGCCACTTTGTACTAATACAAATTGGATCGTCTCAAGTATTATCTTTATCATTCACAAAGCTATCCTTGTACTTTACTAACCAAAGAAACTATTACTGTTATAATGAGCCGTCCGCAGTTTCATCCTACTTGGTCTTTATACTTACACATGCATGGCTTAATCTTTAACATCAGCATATAATACTGGCAGGATCAACCAGATATTTTATTCTTCTTCCTTTTTAAAAGGAAGGATTCTTTATTCTTACTTCTCTTTTGTATTTATATCCATTTTTCCTTTCTTTATTCTCCTACTTTTGACTTCTTTTTTATTTACTAATTATACTAAAAAACAAACTTATATTATTTAAATCTGTTCTGTCATCTAATTACTTTTATATAGTTAGATCAAGTACAATTTTCTTTATATTCAGTCTTATATTTATTTCTTTAAATTCTTTCATTCTTAACAACATATATCTATTATGATTATATTAAATTCTTTTAATAATCATTTCTTATTTCTTTAATTAATCTCTTCTATGAGATTACTTATTCTGTTTATCTCTTATATTATTCTCCCTAAATATTATGAATACTTATTTTATTTATTATTTTATTGACAAACTGTGCTATTCTCTCATAATTTATTATTTAACAAACGTAAATGCTATATTCTCTCTTTATTATTCCTCTCATTATATAGTAGCATTAATTATTATTAATCATCCTTATTCTCTTAATGCTTTTATGGTAATGTATGTTTATGGTTTTATTTAATGAAGCTGTAAATATGTTTATAATTTATTTTAAGAATGCTTAACATAATTAAATACTACTCAAAATAGTTTTGTTTCTCGTGGGTTTTTTGAGACCCAAAACTATTATATTATACATAGTTATTCATCTATTTGGTTAGTATAGAATTATAAATTAAATAATACAAACATTAATAATCTCTTTGTGTTTAAATAATACAAACATTAATAGTCTTTTAATATCTTGTGTAGTCTAGTAGTCTTTTAATATCTTATAATAGTCTAGTAGTCTTTTAAATCTCTTAGTCTAATAATCTATTTGGTTAGTATATTGTTATAAATTAAATAATACAAACATTAACATTCTCACCTATGTATTAGTCTAATAGTCTCTTAATATCTCTTAGCGTATTAGTCTAGTAGTCTCTT
>NW_001853160.1:0-1028 GCF_000209125.1 Entamoeba dispar SAW760
AAGAAACTATTAAAGAATTTCAAACCAAAAAGATGGAAGAAGAACGAACCATTTCAGATGAAATGATTCAAAAAGCACGAGAAACAGTCAGGAAAGAGTTTGAAGAAGAAATAGAAAAGATTCAAACACAAATAAACAATATTCAAACTACATGTAATGAAATAAGAAAACTCTAAATTAAAAGAGGAAAACAAGACATTACAAGGAAAAATAAATGAAACAAATGGTAGAAGGATCATAGAAGTAGGAGGCAAGGATGAAACCATCCTCACGCTCTGAGCTAGCTGTGAGAGGCTGAAGAAGGAGAAGGACGAATTCCTGAAAGGTGGTGAGCTGGAGAAGAGTGCTGAGCTGCTAGAGAAGAACATAAGAAATAAAGAAAATCAAATCTCTGTATATCAAAAAAGTGCGATTCAAAACTATGAGATTACAGAAATAACAAGAAAAGAATTAGACCATACACAAAGAGAAAATGAAGAACAAAATCAATTAATATCAAAACAACAAGAAAGTATCGAAAATTTTTTATCCCAGAAGGAACTGGAGAAGAAGAAGACAATGACTCTAGTGATAAATACACAACCAATACTGAGAACATCATCATCTGGGACAATACAAATGAACCAAACTACCCCTATGAAAAAGACAATTCTGGAAATAGAAGAAGAAGAGAGCAAAACACTGAATATCAAAAAACAAGAAATGATAAACAATCAAGAAGAGAAGAAAACACAATAAATCAAACAAATAGAATTTTAATTGATGTGTTGTATTGTTTTGTAATTAATTGGTTAAATAAGAAATTAAATAAGAAATTAAGATGGGAACAAATAAAAAGCATAATAAAAGTAATAAATAATAATGTAAATAATGAGAAAGAATACATTAATAATATTAAAAAGTCACATAAAATAAAAGAAATAACTAAGATATATATTAAAATGAAAGTGAACCATCATAGAAGAGAAAGTAGAGTGTAATCCAATAATAAAAAATATTATCATAAAAAATAACTCTACTGATATTGA
>NW_001853159.1:0-1782 GCF_000209125.1 Entamoeba dispar SAW760
CAATAAACCAATGGACATCATATTTTAATGAGAAGTATCCATTCTTTTTATGAATTACAGATAAACAATAGAAAATAACTCTACAAATATATTGCCAAGAAATAACATTTCTTGATCTTTCTTTTAATAATACACTTATTCCTTTTTGACATAATGGACAAAAGCAAAGTTTTAAATGATATGGTTCATTTTCATCTACTATAGGTGTTGAATCAATAGGGTCAAAAGAAGGGAATATTTTTGAATTACAATATTGATTCATTGGTATTGCTTGCATTAAATAATAAAAGTTCTTTCCTTTCATTCTTTTTATACCTTTGAAATGACAGTATGAAAAACTAAAAGGCAATAATAGGATTAATCTCGTTAATTATTTTGTTCCTTATATCTTTTTAGTTCTACTTTCATTATTAACTTCTTCTGTTTTTTCAGAAAAAGAGATACACAAAAATAGAAATCGAAAATATTTTTTATTTTCTATTTTTGGATTATTTTGTGAGATTAACAACTTGTTTTTTGTTTTGATTGTATATAAATAAAAATAATTAAAGATATTATAGAATTAGTATCGTTATTATTTGTATCCAAATTAAAAGTCTGAATGAAAGGAAAAATTGGTTTGAAATAAAAAATTGTTTTGTTCCTTTAATAATAATTTAATGTGTATAAAATGTTATATATAACAAAGATATATATTTTAAATAAATATAAACAT
Organism: Entamoeba dispar SAW760; assembly: GCF_000209125.1. Classification (NCBI taxonomy): domain Eukaryota; phylum Evosea; order Mastigamoebida; family Endamoebidae; genus Entamoeba; species Entamoeba dispar. The sequence goes on from NW_001853159.1 coordinate 716, forward strand.
TGAATTATTGTTCAAAGTCATGAATTAAGAGATCTCCATAAGATTGAGAAACAATAATATATCTATCATTACAAGTAAAACTTTTTATTTTATTTTCAGTTTTAAAAAGTGTTTGTGGTAATTTCATTTGATTATTAACAATCCAAGTTTGAACAACATCTTTTTCACTTGAATAAGAAATAATTTTTCTATTAAATAATTCGAATCCTTTAATTTGACCGATATGAGTTCTTCTATCATATTCTCTTCCATTTATTCTCATATCCCACATTCTAATAATATTATCATTTCCGATTGAAATGAAATGATTATCAAATCCCTGAATATCTATTACACCACCAATATGACTAACAAAACTAAAACAATTTTTATTATCTCTTTTATCTAAAATTTCTATTCTACCATTTTCTTTACCAATAATAATTATATTTTCATTATCATAAACACACGCAATACCATTTTGTATATCACTTCTCCAAAGTTCATTTCCAGTTTGGCATTCATATTGAATAATTTCATTTCCAATATGAAAAATAGTAATTCCATTAAACCCAAATTGAATCCTTCCATATTCTTCTTCTATTTTTGTCATTTTTGTTGTTTCTTCAAAATTTATATATTTTCTTATTCCTCCTGTTTTGTAATAAACATATAACGTATCTTCATCAACTCCTCTTTTCATACTAACTATATTTCCATAACTCTGCATTCTACTTATTTTTCCATTAAGTTCTATTTTCATTAACTTCTTTCCATTGGAGGCTATAATACTATTATTCATAATAATAACATTATCAATAGGTTGTTGTAGTGAAAGTAACTTTCCATGTGTTTTACCACAATTTCTATGTCTTTTGCAATAATATAAAAATTCACTGCGATAAAGATGAGACGTTAATTCTTTATTTGGATATCGTTTATCGAATGTATGTTTATTTATATACTGTTCATATACTTTTTTATAAATTTGGTTTGATGCTTCAGACGTTAATGCAGCACGAAATTTTCTACAGACAAATGGAAGAACAAAAAGGTCTCTTGGACCAAGAAACCAAAACACTTTAAGT
>NW_001853158.1:0-1027 GCF_000209125.1 Entamoeba dispar SAW760
GTTCACCTACGGAAACCTTGTTACGACTTCTCCTTCCTCTAAATAAGGAGATTTAAATCCATTTTTCTATCTATAAGACAGAATCCTAGAATTTCACCTCTTTATTCAATCGGTAGGAGCGACGGGCGGTGTGTACAAAGGGCAGGGACGTATTCATCTCGAGTTAATGACTCGATATTACAAGGAATTCCTCGTTCAAAACAAATAATTCCAATCATTTATCCCTGTCATGTACGTTCTTTTGAGTTTTCCTTAACTATTTCAATCTCGGTACACCACTTACTATCCCTACCTATTAGACATAGCCTAATAAATAAGGTGTAAATGATAAAATGCTCTCTAGTAACTCCATTGTAGCGCGCGTGCGGCCCAAGATGTCTAAGGGCATCACAGACCTGTTATTGCTGAATGCTTCCTTTTTCTTTTTCCCACGTTAAAAGAGTTCTAATCGAAATTAGATAACTAACAATTAAAATAGGACAATTGAAATGTGTCCCTTTAAGAAGTGGTACTTACGCACCTGTTCTTGCGAACATTTCTGTCTTATAGGCAGAAAACTAATTAATAGGTTTCAGTCTCGTTCGTTACCGGAATTAACCTGACAAATCACTCCACCAACTAAGAACGGCCATGCACCACTACCCAATAAATCATGAAAGAACTCTTAATCTGTCATTCCTTCTACTGTTCGGTCTTGGTAAGTTTTCCCGTGTTGAGTCAAATTAAGCCGCAGGCTCCACTCCTGGTGTGCCCTTCCGTCAATTCCTTTAAGTTTCAGCCTTGTGACCATACTCCCCCCTGAAGTCCATAAACTCAAGATTTCTCTTTAAGTTCTGAACAAGGTAGTATTGATATACTTGGATTTAGAAACAATGTTTCTTCATCTTTGTACATCTGAATTTCATCCAATCCTTGGTTGACATCGTTTATAGTTAGGACTACGACGGTATCTGATCGTCTTCGATCCCCTAACTTTCGTTCTTGATTAATGGACCCAGTTGAGTGAAATGCTTTCGCTCTCGTGCAT
>NW_001853157.1:0-7968 GCF_000209125.1 Entamoeba dispar SAW760
AGATATGAAACATAGTTACAAAGAAAGAAAATAAACAGAAGAAGAGTAATTAAGAAAGATAAAAGAAGTTGTAAAATATAAGAAATAAAGTTATAAAAAGAAATAACAGAGAAGAAGAATATGAGAATACAATAAATAAACCAAAACAGATAAAAAGAAAGTATAATTTAGAAAAACAACAAGAAGAATAGAATATAAATAATGAACAGTTGACAAATGAAGATATTTTAACAAATATACAAAACTAGATGATATTTTGAATAAATGTATTAAATTGAGAATGAATAATAAGAATAATAAAAGAATAGATAAACAACAATTAAATACAAAAAGAATGTTAAATAAGAGAAATAAAAATAAAGAAATTAGAAACAATGATAAATCAATAAAATAAAATGATTAAATTTAAAATTCAAATTAACACAATAGAAATGAATGTTATAAAAGAAATAAAACAATTATAAAATAAAATAGAAATAAAAGAATGATGAAAAGAAAGAAGTAATTTATGATATAAGATGAAGAAAAGAATGAATAAATAAAACAAAAATACATCCAATAATAATTAATATCAAATAGAATATAATTCAAATTAAAATATTAATATAATTAAATTAAAATAATGATAATATAATGAAATTCATAATTCAATCATTTTATTTAATTTTATCAGTATTTATTTTAATAAGAAATTAATAATAAATGTTAATAACCAACATTCATTTATGATATCTGAATGAACTAATTAATTATCATATTTCATAGATATTGAATTGATATGACAACATACTAACATGAATTATCAATAGTTTTAATTAAATAATTGTATGATTTTTTATTGTAAATATAAAATATGAATATTTGGTAATGAATATAATTAAACATTTCATAGAATGTTTAATTATATTATCATTATGTTTTTCATAACTTAAAATAATTAAAAAGTTAGTATTCTTCAATACTTGTTATTTTGTTAATTATTTTATCACTTCTTTCAACAACAACCAATTTATCGAAATAATGTATCAATCATCAACAATGATTTTATGTTAATTGTATTAAAATAGTGAATATGTTTATTTTTAAATTGAAATGATCACATAATGATAATAGAATGAAAATGGGTATTAAATACTAAAATGATAAAAGAGAATAAAAAGATGAATGAATTGAAATTGTAATAAAATTGTATTATTTAATGATAATATTTCATGAAATAATGTAAATAAATGATAGGATAAATGACTGTTTAAAGAATAAATAAGAAAGATATATTCATTAAACATGAATATTTTAATTGTAATACTCATTACAATTTCATTATCACAACAATGCATTGAATACATTATAACTCAATCAAATATAAAGTTGATTTGAATGTATTGAATCAATTCATACTACAGAACAAGAAAATGATGATATTATTAATTATTAAAATAATATTTAGAAGCATATGTATTTAAAGATATATTAAGAATCAACCACAACCATCATTTTCAAATAATTATATGAAAAACTGGATATTGAGAACAACTAAATAAAATAAATACAGAAACAACAAGTATATATGATTTCTATTCTCAAATACAAAAACTTATTAATTCAACAAGAGATATTCACTTAAAATTTATTGTAATGAAAATCATTATAAACTAAATGCTGAATTAGTTTATTTCAATTATTTCATTCAATTTTCAATACCAATTGATAATAATAATAAGAAAATGTATTTATTTCCAAGAAACAGTGTTGGTGAGTTTCCAATTAATGAAGTAAAAGAAATAGTTGATAATCAGAATATACCAGTTAAAACAATAAATAGAGAAGATCCATTTAATATTATTCGTGAATTTAGAAAGAAATATATGGGAATAGAATGTTCATATGCACAATTTAAAGATAGTAAAACAAGAATTACATTTGGAACATTTGATAGTTTACCATTATCAAAAGAATATTTAAACACACCAATAACTATTAAATGGAAAAATGAAGAAAAAGTAACAGTTAATTATAAGATAATTAAATTAAACGAATCAGAGTGTTCAAGGAGGTATTGAAAGAAGTAATAGAAAGGGAATAAGAGATGGATTAAGAATAGAAGATTTAGAAGAAACAAAAGAAACAAGAACATTACAAAATGAAAATAATGAATATCAACATATTGTTCTTCTAAAGAAGAAGTATGTTGTTTAACAACAAAAAACAAAATAAACAATTAATTGTAAATAATTTTCATGTTGAAAATGACAATGAGAGAAATGACTTCAAGAAGAAATTAAATGAATGTGTTGATTTATTTGATTCAAATGAATATCCAAATCAATTAATATTCACAAAGAATGGAGGATATTCATCACAACTTTCATACATTGTTGAGAAAATGATATCACCATATGACGATACCAATTATATTAGATCAGTAAGAATATCAGATTTTACAGAAGATAGAATGAAAATAGATTATAGTAATGTGTGTACGACCAACAAATGTGAACTGAGAAAAATGTCTGTTAACAAAACTACTTGGAGAATGGTATTCAAATCTAAATATTATTAAATGTGGTGATATTGAACATAATGTTTCACAACAATTAACTTGGATTTGGAAAACAAAGAAATTAATGAGAAAAACAAGAAAACCAACAGAAATAGTAGTTTGTACAGGTTCGTATTGTTATTCTGATTGTTCGTTTGATACAAAATGATTAAAAGAATGATGAGGTGCTATTATTGTATTATTTGATGGTGATCCATATGTTAAAAATGAAGAAATTGAAATGGGATTATCGCCATCTTCTAACATCAGATATGAGCGTATGTATGAACCTCATGACACATTAAAAGAATATGGATATAATCTTTGAATAAGTTATATTGAATATATAGATTATCTATATAATGAAAGTATTCCTAGAGAATTTCTAACTGATATGATAGATGAAAGAGTGAATATTAATCAATTTGATAGAATAGAAAAGTGATTAAAAATTTGAAGAAGAAACAAAGAAGATAAGAAATATCAAACAAAATGTAATCGAAATAATAAAAGATTAGTTAAAATAGAAAATAAAATGTGATAAAGAAATTAATATAAAACATGAGGATATGAATGTGGAGATAAAGGAGAAAGGAGTACAAAATGTGTACTATCATATTATGAATCATGATATAAATTTAATTATAATAATAAATGTATTGAAGATGGTTGTTCAAATGGAATACTAAGAATAATAATAAACATAATCATGATTATTCTTAGAATAATCAGATTAATTCTTTAAATGAAGAAAGATTAATTTAATATTTAGTTTAATAAAATAAAACATAATAAACACAAATAAGAATGTAAAGAAATAATGAAGATAAATAAGAAAATCAAGAATGAACAAATAATAAAAATAAGAAGATAGTATTGTTTTAAGTTTAATTTAATACATAATATAAAAATGAATAATAAGATGAAAAGAATGATAAATACAATGAAATTAATTCATAATATTCATCAATATTCATTAGAAATAAGATTATTAAATAATAAAGAAATAGAAATAATACAACAATGAATAACAATAAGAAATTAAATAATTGAAGATAAAAAGAATAAATAAGATAAAGATAACAATGAAACATTATGATATTTCATAAAAATGATACATGAATAAATCTAAATATAATAATTAGAAATAATAAGATGACTTAATATTTAAATAAATTAGAAAGTAATGAAGAAATGAATACAATAATATAATATTAATAATTATGAGTTAATAATTTAAAATAAACAATGAAATAATATATTTTCAATAATAACCATCAACAAGAATAAAATGTGATAAATAAAAAGAAACGATAATACATTAATAAGTAATATATTAATAATCAAATGAATTAATGATATGTTAATAATGAGAGTTTTATATTCATAATATAAATAATGAAGAATGATCATAAATATAATGAATTGTATTTTTTTAAAGAATTCAATTAAAATGAATAATGTATTTTGTGTAATAAACAACAAGAAATGAATAAATACAATAAGAAATGAATAAAACACAAACAAATTTAAATTAAATACAAATGATGACAAATTAATGTAAATAAAATAATGTAAATATAAAATGAAATAAATGAATAAATAAAATAACAAATCAAATTTAATGAATAATAAAATTAATACAAATAAAGAATAAAATAAGATAATAGAACAACCAATAATCAATACAGTTCATCATTTATTAAATTACAGCAATACAGATATTTAGTGTAAATACAATTCTATAATTGACTTTGATATTACAAAAGAACTTATTAATTCTAAACATTATAAGAATTATTTTTATAAATATTTTTTAAAAGAAACGAAATAAAAAACAAAAAAGGGTTAAATTGTGTTTCAAAAAATTTCACAAAAAGAGAAAAACCAAAAAGAAAGACAAAAAAAGAAAATGAGATCAAAATTGTTTTAAAAAGCAATGACAGAAGCAAAAGAGGTGAATATCCAAATTATGAATGTGATAGATGCCCCTACAGAACAACAAAGTCTCAATGAAAATAACCAAATAACAGCAAATCACCATCCAGAGAATGTGATGCTTTTAGGAGAAAACCAAGTTGAAGAACACCAAATGGAACCACCACAACCAGATGAACAACGCCATTCAGAAGAACATCCACTAGAAGAACACCACGAAGAAGAAGATGATAAATTGGATTTATTAACTTCAGGATCTCTTTTTGATGATCCAAAAACAGCAGGATTTAGAAAGACAAGAAATTATCAAACAGAACAACAGTCAGTTTTTATTGCACTATTAAGTATGGTTTATACTATTGTGATTGATCACCCAAGAAAAAGAAGTAAAATTACATTACCATTCTTTAATGTAATTCGTATTTCTACTGAAAAAGAAGTTGTTGAAATTAAAGAAATTATGTCAACCAAATTACAACAACTTCATGATGAAGATATTGCCCATGGATGTAGTGAAAAAACAGCAACAAGAAGACAAGAAGTATATAGAGTGTCAGAACAACTTCATATTTTAATGAATTTATTAAGAGATGTTGGATTTGAAATTGAATCAAAAAAAACAACGGGAAATAAAGGAAATCAAAAAGAAACTGCTAGAAAAATTAAATATAACAATTTTACATTTGACAAAGAATTTATTGAAGAGAGAGGTAATTTAATTAATGAGTTATTAATAAAAAGACTTGAATCAATTCCAAAATCAAGTGATTTATCAATTGAATGTGGAGATTCAGAAATAGCAAATATATTGAAAATGGGAAGTCTTAAAAATTAATTTCATTTTTTTATTTTTATTTTTTGTTTTTATTCATCTCTAAAAAACCCTTTAATTTCTTATTTTTTTTTATGAAACCAACAAGTAGACTTGTTTATGAAGAAACAACCACAAGAGTCCGTGTAAATAAAACTCTTTATTCTAAATTAAATGCCCTCAGAAAACAGTTAGGTAATTTAACTCTTAACCAATTAATTGAACTTCTTTATCATGATTTCAATGAAAATATTTTACATCATCACGTCTGTACTCATCTTCAACATTTATGTTGCAGTGAAGATCACAAATGTGTTCCACAATGTAATTGTTATAAAACTGGAAGGTGTATAATTTCTTGTCCTTGTTATTGTACTTGTTATTATTTCACTGAGAGCATTGCAAATCTTTATCCATGTCAATGTTCTAAAGATCATTGTTGTTGTAATCATACTTCATGTATTCCTGGACACTGTGGATGTCATGAAGGTTGTTGGTGTTGGAAACATGCCAACCAATTAGAAAATGAAGGTTATAAAACAACTAAATACTCTGAAGAAGTAAAACATAAATTAACAACGATATATCAAAATGAGACTTCACAACTTTTTATTAAAAAATTATAAAAAATGAATAACAGAAAAACCAGTCAAAATCAAATTTCAATCTTTTCAAAAAATCCCAAAATAAATTTATTTAAACTATCTTAATTATTAATAAAAAATATGAATTTTATTTATGACTATTATTTTGGAAGTATGAAAATGTATATATTTCTTTTATATTAAATCATTTTTAATTTTAATGACTAGCTTATTATTATATAAGAAGAAATATTCTAATTGTTTAACTCTTTTAAATTAGTTTTATTGTAGTTTCTTCTGTCCTGTTTTTCTAGAAGTGTTATTATAATGTTTTTAAATGGTTTTATTTGTTTAAATAAGCCAATGAACAGTACCTAAAAAAATGAATTGACTAAGTATATTATTAATACCTTATTTATATACCTTTTAATATAAATTAAAATTTAATTAAAATTGAATAATCATACTGAATATCAAAATGACAAGTGAATAATGAATAAATAAAATAAAGTGAAAATAACATTTATCCAGTATTATTTATTTATTTTTCTTTACAAATTAAACAGAAATTGTTTCCAATAACAACTCAACAAATCTTAGATAACATCTTGTTATTATATTTTTTTAATGAGTAGCGTTCTGTTGTTTGTGTTTGAAAAACAGTAATTTATGAAACTTTTTTCATAAAATGAATTAACGGTATTTTTGTTTAAAAATATAAAGAATCCATCATACTTGAGAATCAATATAAAGATATTATATTAGAATAAAACACAATTTTAAAACGTTAATTTTCTAATATTAAATCATAACATAAGTAAGAATTTAATTTCAAAAATGAATAAAAATTTTAATTTCAATATATAATTATTCTTTATGAGAGAGAACAAAAATAAATAAACAAAAGAAATAAAAATCAATAAACTAATTTATAACTGTGTAAATAATAATTAAAGAAATAGTTTATAATAAAAAAATGACACAAAATTTATAAAAATATTAAGTTTATTATGATGGATAATATAAAAGATAATTCATTTAATCATAAATAATATTCTTAATAAAAAGTTTGTTCTTATGTTTTTGAAAATAATCCTTTTAAATGGGAACCAAAATAAGCAAAGAAATAATGTATCTAAATAAAAAAACACAAAAAAGAAAAGGGCAAAATATTTTGCATCAATAAAATAATAGTTTTTATTATTTTGTTCTTAAAAAAAAATAAAAATTAAAAAAGTAAATTAAATAATCATTCTATATTCATTTATATTTCTTTATATTTTATATCATTTTATGATAAATTGTTATGAATTATAAATGTTTCAGAAATGATATTTGATTCAATGTAAGTATACATTTTTATTATTATGTTATTAATGTTATTTATGTATTTTATTTTTATATATTTATATATTTTATTATTATATTTATTTCTATTATATATTATATATCATCATATTATCTTTATATTTTATATTTATCATATTTTATTAGTTTGATATTCTTATTATTTATATTTTCTTTAAATTCATATATTTCTATTTATATATATTTTCTTATATATTAATACATTTCTTTATCTTATTTTCATTTTGTTTATATTTTTATATTTTATATCTTCTTTCTTTTTATATTTATTATTATTTTATTTATATTATATTGATTTTATTTATCTTTTCTTTTATATATTTTATTTATTATTATATCATTTCTTTTCTCTTATTATTTCTTTATCATTTATTATTATTCATTTAATTTTTATATCTTCTATCTATATCATATGAAATTAATATTTAATACTTATTATATATTATATATTATATATAATCATATAACATTTATATTTGATTATATATTATATTTTTATTCTTTTCTCTTCTTTTTTATATTATTTCTTTTTTTTATTTGAATATATTTGTTTTTGTATTTTTGTTATTTATTTTATTTCTTATTTTTTGTGTTTATTTTATTCTTATTTATCATATTTATTATGTATATTATGTTATATTTGATTTTATTAATTATATTAATTAGTATTTTATTAATATAAATATTATGTTTATTATTTTATTATTTATTTATTTTTATTATTTATT
>NW_001853156.1:0-1702 GCF_000209125.1 Entamoeba dispar SAW760
TATTTTATCTATACTGCGTCAAGAATTAATAATAACTATAACAATTACTAGTACACTAAAAGTTATTTGATATTTATTACTTTTTATAGAAAATGATTTAATTATCAATAATTAATAAATTATGTTAGAATGAATTGTTAAAAATTATTTTATCTATACTGCGTCAAGAATTAATAATAACTATAACAATTACTAGTACACTAAAAGTTATTTGATATTTATTACTTTTTATAGAAAATGATTTAATTATCCATTTATTCATTAATCATTAAAATGAATTGTTAAAAATTATTTTATCTATACTGCGTCAAGAATTAATAATAACTATAACAATTACTAGTACACTAAAAGTTATTTGATATTTATTACTTTTTATAGAAAATGATTTAATTATCCATTTATTCAATTAGTAAAGTTAAAGACTATTTTAAATTAAAAAACTATATTATTTTATTATTTAAACTATTTCAATTCAAACATTAAAAAAATAAATAAAAAATCGTTCAATTAATCATTATAATATCATTAAATAAAAAGTTGTTTAGAATTCAATTCTGAACAACTTTTACCTTATAAATTTTTATACTTTCGTTGACATTTTTTGAGATATTAATAACTAATTGATAATATTAATAACCATAAAATAAAATATGACAAAAATTCTGTTAAAAAATTAAAATAATTATACTTTATTTTACCAATTTAATATTTAATGATAAAAAAGAAAGATAATTAATTATATTAAAATGTTAAAAATGAGTAAAAATTTAACCATAAAATAAAATATGACAAAAATTCTGTTAAAAAATTAAAATAATTATACTTTATTTTACCAATTTAATGAAAAAACAGAAAAGATAATTAATTATATTAAAATGTTAAAAAAGAATAAAAGGAATAAAAAGAAATAAATTTAATAATTTTAATGAATATAGGATGAAAAAAAGAATTGATAATACATTTTAAAATAAGTTTTATATAAATTTAAATAGAAATTACGGTTAAGTCTCAGCAAATCGTTTCATTCAATACCCCGAGAGTATTGATTAAGAAACTCTAAAGCTTACAACACCGATTTCTGATGCCATCGTCTATAAGCAACAGTTATGCTTTGAATTTTGTTAACTCAGTATTCACTACCCTTTTGATAGAGTAATACACGAGATAATAAATACAACGTATATAATTTTCAATTGTACTAAAGTAACAAGAAAAAGACAAAGTATTCATCTAGACGAAATTCTGGCTTGAGAGGCTTTCAGCCATTATTTCAACACGTGTTAGATTCTCAACACTATTTGATCAAATAATTGAATAATCCAGTGGCGTGACACAACGGTTCCTCTCGTACTGAGTTGTGCTACTATCTAAATACTTTGAAGATCTACCGAAACGGTAGGGTAAAACTAACCTGTCTCACGACGGTCTAAACCCAGCTCACGTTCCCTATTAAATGGTGAACAATCATACCTTTTTTCAATTCTGCTTGAAATGGATAGGAAGAGCCGACATCGAAGGATCAAAAAGCAACGTCGCTATGAGCGCTTGGCTGCCACAAGCCAGTTATCCCTGTGGTAACTTTTCTGACACCCCAAGCCTTATTATTAAAGGATTAACTAGAAATCACCTTACGGTCTCACACATCAGATAAATCTAATATGTTTTAAATTTTTTCTAGTTAAAAATCTTAGGGATCGTTAGG
>NW_001853155.1:0-2011 GCF_000209125.1 Entamoeba dispar SAW760
AAGATAGTTATAGTTATATATATATAGTTAGATGTATAAAGGTTGATATAATGATAGTTATATAATAAAAACAGAAAATACATACATACATAAATAAATATATATATATAGGTTCATATAATAATAGTACTCAGATTGACAGTGTGGCCGAGTGGTCTAAGGCGATTGACTTGAAATCAATTATCCTCTGGATGCGTAGGTTCAAATCCTGCCACTGTCGTACTCTTTTTATAAAGAATATAAATAATATAGTAAAAAAGAAATATAATAAATAAAAATAAATATATATAAGAAAGGAATAATATATATTTTATTGTAACAAAAAATAGTATAATAAATAGTCATATATATACTTATAAAAAGAAATATTATAGTATAAAAAGTGAACTCTTCAACGGGGATTCGAACCCCGGTCTTTCACGTGACAGGCGAAGATACTAACCAGCTATACTATTGAAGACTTCTAATAAATTAGTATAAAAATGGGGGGAGTACTGTAAAGTAAGATAATTAAGTAATAAAGGAATAAAGGAATAAAGTAATAAAGGAATATAGGAATAAAGTAATAAAGGAATAAAGGAATAAAGTAATATAGGAATAAAGTAATAAAGGAATAAAGGAATAAAGTAATAAAGTAATAAAGTAAGATATTAAAGGTATATAAAGTATAAAGGATATGATATATGATATATAATATAAAGGATATAATATATATAATAAATAATATATATATATATATAATAGGTGTATAAAAAGTGTAAGGATAATAAGTATATAAGTAAAATATGGTAGAGGTATATATATATAAAAGAAAGGATAAAATATAAGAAAGAATAGTTATAGTTATATATATATAGTTAGATGTATAAAGGTTGATATAATGATAGTTATATAATAAAAACAGAAAATACATACATACATAAATAAATATATATATATAGGTTCATATAATAATAGTACTCAGATTGACAGTGTGGCCGAGTGGTCTAAGGCGATTGACTTGAAATCAATTATCCTCTGGATGCGTAGGTTCAAATCCTGCCACTGTCGTACTCTTTTTATAAAGAATATAAATAATATAGTAAAAAAGAAATATAATAAATAAAAATAAATATATATAAGAAAGGAATAATATATATTTTATTGTAACAAAAAATAGTATAATAAATAGTCATATATATACTTATAAAAAGAAATATTATAGTATAAAAAGTGAACTCTTCAACGGGGATTCGAACCCCGGTCTTTCACGTGACAGGCGAAGATACTAACCAGCTATACTATTGAAGACTTCTAATAAATTAGTATAAAAATGGGGGGAGTACTGTAAAGTAAGATAATTAAGTAATAAAGGAATAAAGGAATAAAGTAATAAAGGAATATAGGAATAAAGTAATAAAGGAATAAAGGAATAAAGTAATATAGGAATAAAGTAATAAAGGAATAAAGGAATAAAGTAATAAAGTAATAAAGTAAGATATTAAAGGTATATAAAGTATAAAGGATATGATATATGATATATAATATAAAGGATATAATATATATAATAAATAATATATATATATATATAATAGGTGTATAAAAAGTGTAAGGATAATAAGTATATAAGTAAAATATGGTAGAGGTATATATATATAAAAGAAAGGATAAAATATAAGAAAGAATAGTTATAGTTATATATATATAGTTAGATGTATAAAGGTTGATATAATGATAGTTATATAATAAAAACAGAAAATACATACATACATAAATAAATATATATATATAGGTTCATATAATAATAGTACTCAGATTGACAGTGTGGCCGAGTGGTCTAAGGCGATTGACTTGAAATCAATTATCCTCTGGATGCGTAGGTTCAAATCCTGCCACTGTCGTACTCTTTTTATAAAGAATATAAATAATATAGTAAAAAAGAAATATAATAAATAAAAATAAATATATATAAGAAAGGAATAATATATATTTTATTGTAACAAAAAATAGTATAATAAATAGTCATATATAT
>NW_001853154.1:0-1791 GCF_000209125.1 Entamoeba dispar SAW760
TATTTTGAACTAATTAATAAAATTAATCAATTATTTTTTTTAAAAGAAGAAAGAAAAAATACCAAATAAAGCAATAGCCATGGTTGAAATTGTATTTAAATATCCAGCAGACTCAGAATCAGATGTAGTTCCTTTTGTACAAAAGCATTTAACTCCAGCAATTCCATTAACTTGGCAAACTTCACATTTATACATTTTTTGATTGTCTTTTCTTTCACTTTTATCACATTTATTGTTTGGATAAACACCTAACCATAAATACCCTTTCTCTTCGTCGAATTTACAGTAATCCTTTTTATCAGTACCACATGGAAGACATTCCTCTGTATAATACACTCTTGCTGTATCATTAGAGTGTAAACATTTATCATCATCTATACTTACAGCAGTCTGTGCAACATATTCAGGTAATTTCCAATTTGAAGTGTACATGGATTACCTACACAAAGAATTTTCTTAGTAAATTCCTCAGTAATATCATATACACTTGTAATGTAGTCATCTCCTTCACAACTCGAAGTTTCACTATATGTGGTGACAGAAATTTCAGTTTCACTGATCTTTCTATATATTGAGGATATCTTCGATGAAACATAATTACATTTACCAAATTCAACTCCAGTGTAACCACTTAATGGGAGCCCTGTACCCAAATCAATATTCATAATAAAATACTCTGACATTGCAACAGAAATGAACAGTACAAAACATAATGCCTTCATTTGATATGTGATTTATCAGTTACTCTTCTTTAAATACTTCATTTGTCATTATTTCCATTTTTTATCATTTCATAAATTTTCATGTTTAACTTATCCTTCATTCTCTTAAAACTTCTCTTTTTATATATTTTGCATGAAAATATAATAAGAAAATAACACCTATTGAATAACGAACATTCTTTACTATTCATTTTGTTCAATTATTCATATTTTATTCATCAATTTCTTCTTTAAAAATATTAATAATGTATATTTAGGTATGATGGTTTGTAATTTTGAACAAAAAAAAATGGAGAAGTTATTTTATTTAAAAGGAGAAGTGATTCAATTTTAATTCATTAAATAATTTCTTTTTTTCCTTTTTATTTGTTTCTTATTCTTAAAGTATTCTTATATGATTTAAACTCTTCATTTTTTATATTGTCTTATTATTTTAATTTCAATTTTTTTTCATCACCTTCCAACATTCTTCTACTTTTATCGTATTTTTCAATTTTCTTTTCTTGAGTTGATTACCTTATTATTAGTTAGTTAGTTTATTGTCAACATTTATTGAATATTTCAATATCGTTTCTTTTAAAATTAAAATAAACGTGAATAAAATAATAACGAAAATTTTGTTTATTTTATTCTGTTTATTACATTAAACATAGTTATTATTTACACTATTACATACTATTAACTTTTTGTTCTATTAATTCAAAAGTTTAATAATAATATGATGAAATTTAATGAAACTACAATACTAAATATTCAATTATCAAATTGTATTGTTTTAGCTGGTAAATCAAATGAAGAATTTAAATATATTCAATGTTATGAAATATTTCTGTAAATGCAAAGAAATAATGTATTCAGTTACCAATAAATTGTATAATTTGAAATGAAAATCGTTATATTGAATGTGAATATTGATATTATCTTAATTTAAATACAAAAACATGTGAAGTACTCAAAAATGGATGTAAAATTGGAAATGAAACATATTGTTATCAATGTAAAGAAGGATTTATTAAAGAAAATGGAGAATGTAAAGAAAAAGATAATAAATGTAATAAATCAGAAAGAA